>NC_088979.1:47925590-48225590 GCF_963932015.1 Anas acuta | reverse complement strand
AACTATTTAGATTTCAGATTTCAGTAAAAAAAAAAAATACTAAAAGAGAAAAATATTTTACAATCTATAGACTCACAGTTTTCATCAAAAGGATATATAATAAATCTATCAAAGTAATTTCATAAAAAGGCATTAAATCATGTTTCATGGCACAAAGCGGAAAATTGGTGATGCTTTTTAGGAATATAATTACTTTGCTCTGGTTATTTCGTAAACACAGATAAATTGTGTAAGACAACATACTTCAGGGGAAATAGCTATTGTGCTGCTGCTTACTCTGACTATAGCAGGGCCCTGAAAAGTAATGCCACCTGATGTAGCACCCTCCTACTGACATAACCCTGGGAAGGATTAGTTAATATCACGTACTACTTGGGCAGAGACGCTTTGATGAAGGTGGTCTTAAAAGCATGCACAAAGGGCAGATCACCCTTTAGAGCTCTCAAAACATGTTTCAGACAAGTCCCACTTTGTTGGCATAGATATTTTCACTCATCCATGTCTTAGCTTTATCCCTGCCTTAAAACTGAAAGCTAAAGTCCTGAATCAAGCAACTTTCCAGACAGTTTCAGAAATGGGGAGTTCTGTGTCAGCACTGTGAAGCCTGACCTTTCACTTACTTCATTGAGCTGTAAGTAAAACATTTAATCTTATGTGATCCAGAGTACTGGGATGAATGTTACAGTGAAAGAGTAGTTTTAAAATCTCTTTCCTGTGATTTACATGAGAAAATATGATTTCCGTGGTTTATATAACCTTATTATGAAGTTTATTCTTGCAAAGGTACCCCCCCACTATTTAAAGGGAACTCCCCACTATTTAAAGACAGCTCCTAAGTGTAGATGAAGAAAGAGAAAGAATTTTCAATTACTTGTTCTCAATAGAAAAGCAAGTTATTTTCCACAAATGTATACATTTTAAAAAACAATTTCACCAGTTCATATTTTTTCCAACATTAGAAAACAATACTTTCACTCATTCTCCCATCCCATATATATATAAAGTTTGAACATATTTAATATAGTTCTTTGGAAAAAAATTGAGAACTCATTCAAGGTGTCTGTAATTAGTCAACCCTGCTTTGTATTATTATTAATTCATTTCTATATAAAATACCTTTTGTGGTTTTTTTTTGAACAATGTCCATTTCTACTATAAATTTTACAAAATAATTCTGTCAAACTTCCCTTTACTCCTTTAACATATGCTTGAAAATTACGTTTTTACAGCTTTTCACTGGTAAGGAGTTCTACATAGGGTAATTTCTCTCAGAATCAGCAGCTGATTCAAAAGAAAATGTGAACATGTTTTCAGCAGTTCCTGAAGGTTTGAATGGCTACTGACCTCTGCGTAGAATGAATAAACAGCAGAGCTGAGAAAAAAAGGAGTCCTCAGGCTACTATTAACTCACACTAATAAGGCAGACATGATGTACTATGGTCAGTACAAGTCTCATTTGTAGATAAGCCGCAAAGAAAAAAACATTTCATCACTAACAAAAGATCGAAGGTTAAAGTATGATATGATTGTTTTTAACTGATCTTCCAGTGACAAATTTCTGAAATATGAGGAGTTCTTACATTTCAGAAATATATTCAGTGTGACTTTACATGTACATGGCGTTTGGTGTTACAAAATGTACACGCCAAAGAAAAAGCTTTTATTTGTATTTGTGGGGACAGGCAGGGCTGAAGGGAAGGGGATGTTAAGTTTTTTTCATTATGTAGCAAAAGTAATGATCGCATAAAATCTTTACATTTTCTGGCACCTAATCTTTTAGAAAAATGAAACTATTTCTTTTACAAAGCATATATTAATTTAGTAAGAACTTGAAATATAAGAAGGAAAAAATTTTTAGTAAATTACTTTGACAATTGTTAGAAATATGTAGAATACCTTGAACATCATTAAATATGGTCAGATTGTATTATTATTATTATTATTATTATTATTATTATTATTATTATCCTTAATTGGACCTGATTCTCCAATGATATTACTTTCTTATGTAAAGTTTATTTTTCCACACAACTTCAGAGCTTGAACTGTTGTCTTTGAGGGAGGGAAGGGAAGGAGGGAAAGAAAGGAAGGAAGGAGAGAGGGAGGAGGGGAGGGAGGGAGGGAGGGAGGGAGGGAATATTTAAAAAATACTCACTTTTCTTGCAATCAGAAGCTGGTAGTTGAATATTTGCAAACCATATTACTATTTCTTTAACTATAGTCATATTTTTCTGTTACAGCCTGTATACAACACAAACCTAAATGGCCTTGGGACAACAGACTACATGACCAGAGTATTGCTATCCAGCAGTGATAGGAACTCTTTTTAAATCCAGAATGTGTTAATGAAGATTCTGTGGCTGGTTCCTATATCAGTACTGTTCCTATATCACCACACAGCTACTCACTCAGTCTCCCAGGGTGGGTTGAAGGACAGAATCGAAATAGTAAAAGTGCAAGAACTCATGTGTTAAGATAATGACAGCATACTAGGTAAAGCAAAACCTGTGAGCACAACTGTAGCAAACAAGGAATTAATTCAGTACTTCCCATCATCAGGGAGGTGTTCAGCTGCCATCACTTTGAACATTCCCCTTGCTGAATATGGTATCATATGGCTTGTAATAAGTCTTTGGTCAGTCTCAGTCAACTGTCCTGGTTCTATCTCTTCCCAGCTTCTTGTGAACCGCTGTGCCCCTTGCTAACAATGCAATACAAGGGAAGTCCTTGACTCGGTGTAAGCACTGTTCTGCAAAAACTAAAAACATTGATGTGTTATCACTACTATCTTCATAAAAAATCCAAATCATACAAGTTTCTGCAAAGAAAATTACCACTTTCCCAGACAAAAACATAAGTGTTTTGTTGCAAACCTCTAGAAAAATGCTAGTCATCTTTGTTGATATAAAAATATTCATTAAAGAATATAAATGTAAGAGCTTTGACAAGAATGATCTCTTCTGATGTTTGATGCTAGGGTAAATTTGAAAATGAGAATGGAAGAGTATCTTCCCATTACAGTTCTCAAAAACACTATACATGTATGACTTTATGAAAATGATCTACCACACCTCTATACTGTTAATCAAATTATTTTGAGATTGGTGTATAGGACCTCTCAGTAGAAAGTGGAGAAAATACCTGCAGGAAGTATCCCATTCCATTTTAAATTGAGTGTCCAAGAGAAACGAGATGAACCGTGGGAGCTACCATTTTGCATTATCAACTCACAGAAGCATCAGTTTGCTATAGAAATCTGTTTAACATGTATTTTAAGGCAAAGATACTCTATTTTTGAAACGGGAAAATAATAAAAAATAAGGCCCTAGGTAATTAGGAAGTTGAGGGATTGAATTTGATAGTCAAACTAAATTGTAAAATCCTAACTTCATAGTTGTTGTAATAGATTTTGCCAAAAGGAAAGCGCATGCTATTGTATTACATTACATCAATAACCGTACACCAGGAATGTTTATTGTTTCCCAGAGGAGGTGAATTATGTAATTTTCTTTTCTGCTCTTCTACAGAATTCATATGTGACCATCACCCCTTATTTCTTCTGAGTCAGGGCTCTGACTCAGACCCTTATACATACTCAGACCAACCTCTCATTGCTCTATGAAATTCCAACTTTATCAAGAAAGTTACCAATTTAAGAATACATATCAGGAAAATAATTGAAATCTTCATATTTAAGTATCTACCTTTTGTGATCTTGCAGCTCTATGGGTAATAGTTTTACTGGCCAGAATATATAGAACAACCCTTGCATTTAACAACTCCATATTAGTCTTTCTCTTCTTCTAATACTTTTTATTCAGGAAAATGTATATTATTAATTTAAGTGCCTGTACAAAGTAGCGTTTGTCTTTTCTAAAGCTGTTTGCATCCTAGATGCCCCCCCCAAAAATAAGCATGTTAAGCTACTAAGTCCTGGCCTTAAGTTGACCTCTTTCTCTTATATAATAAAAATGTTAAAAGCTTGATGTTAATTAATGCAAATTCTTAAGAATTCTGCCCGTTCAGACCATCGTTAATGCAAAAATTCTAAATAATTATGTTCTCTGAGGACATAATTACAGCTCCAATGGTAACTTTCACAAAACAATGAAGAGTTCCACTTGACTTTTTCTTTTTCCCTCAGTAGCATTTTTTAATGAATAGTTTAAGAATTGCTTATGGTAAATTAAAAATCAGGCCCTGAAAGTAGATTTTATGAAATGGTAACTATTTGATTTGGCTGAAGCCTCCAGATGAATTTGACATATTTTTCTTTTCTTTTAAAATATTTAATGTAGATAGGATGCAACAGAGAAAACATCATAGCTTTACTCTGTAGTACAAATGTCAAAAAAGTCCTTTTTCCCCAATGCACTCACTTCAGATAAATGTCTCTATGACATTCTTTGGAATGAATTAAGGGAGAATCTAAGTTGCTTTTTACCCTGTCAAGTAAGGAACTGTAACACTAACAAGGACTGGAAGAATCAACCTAAATTAGATGCCAAGAATTATTTTGCTTCATTTCAAGTTATTCAGCTTCTGAGGATGAGTCAAAAAATGTAAGATAATGAGCTGAGCAAGAATGAAAAACTGCTTTCTTATGACATCCTTTCTCCTCTTGATTGTACTAAATGCTTGAATGTTGCTTGAAACGTGGCTTTTAGCCTCAAGAACAATTTCAACATGGTAAGATGCATTTCTCAGCCCTCTGTGCTTCAGCAGTTGAAGACGATGCAAAAGTTGATTGTTGGATGCAGCATAGCCGGTCATATTGGTGGAACTGCTCAACAGGTTGCTGAAGCCATGTTTCCCATCATGGCTGTATGTGAAAACTAGAAAATCTGGCCTTACATAACTTAAGGAACTCAGAGTAGAATTTTCCAAGATAAGCAGATCTTATCAGCCTGAGCTTTATGGAGGAGGTGCACTATGTCATTTTATATCAAGCACATGAAAAAGAATCCCTTGCGGTCCTATGTATGGTAATCAAATTTCCTGATTACAGTGTATTCACCCAAAGGACAGGCTTCAAGTCTTCAAATCTTGCCTTAGAGCTCCACAATATTGCCTGACCTCTCAACAGAGAACTGCTGCTTTGGAGGATAAGAAAACATATACATAACAAAGATATACATCTCCAAAGTTAAAACAAACAAACAAACAAACAAACAAACAAACTCATGACACGTAATTAGAAAGATGCTAGATCAAAAGCAAAGAGGCCATTTTGCAAACTAATGGCTGGATTATAATAGGATTTTATTTTATTTTATTTTATTTTATTTTATTTTATTTTATTTTATTTTATTTTATTTTATTCCAAAATACTTATCTACTTGTAGAAAAGGGGCTTCTGACAGCTTATTTCATGGTGTGGTTTACTTGAAAGGAAGTCATTTTATAGTTCAGAAATTTCAATTTTAATGTACTCATTAAGCAAGTGAAAAAATGCCTGACATTCTCAGTCTGTAATTAAAATGTAGATAGTTTTCCCAGTTTGATTGTCAAATGATAAAATGGCATTTCCATGTTTCTGTAGGGTGTGATAGTGTTCATGTGACAGACTACATTACAGTTTAGCTTTGTGATTTTAGATTTAAGTTTTAAGAAAAAAAGACAGGAAGTACATTGGATATTTTATACAAAAACCATTTCTCCTCTCTCCAAAGTTGTTTCTCAGGCATAAGTGTTCTCTTTCAGTTACACACTAAACAAAAATCTAAATTATGGCCACAGTGAGATCATCATACAATGATCTCTGCTCTCAATTCCACTGTTGTCTCGGTACTTACTGAGAAGAGGAATGCCTCAGTTCTCGGTGCCTCCTGCACTTGCTGCTGTGGCATGTGCATTTCTAGCTAAACTGTGGAGCAATTTTTTCCTGTTTCTGTTAGGACCAACTCAACAACAGCAGGCAAATAACATTTAAAGGAACTTTGGCTAGTATGTGACTCTATAGTGAAACTAGCTTCAGCTATGTCTGTTTTGATGGAGTTACACAAAGATACTGCACAAGAGGTAATTCAGTTCAGCATGTAAACAGGGTGATTACAGTAACAGCAACTGAATAAAGCTGTAACTTCATGGCTTCTCATTTAGTCATTACTTACACTCCGGCAGAAAGATTTTTGAAATTCAGTATGCTATTTCCTGTCCTTTTGATCTATAAAGAGGAAAATTATCCTCTTTTCAAAGAGCCAATGTTTAAAAGAATACAGGAATGAACATTTTACAAACTGTAAGCATGTCAATTACTGGTGGTAGTTACTGTCTTTGTTGCTGGACAAAAAATGAGAACTTTGGTTGGTTGGTGGTAGAGTACTTGACAGGCTGTCTTGAAGGTTGTTTAAATACAGAATATAAACTCGGTGTATTTTATTAGTTTATAAAAAAGTTGCAATTGAATGACATTTTAACTTTTTTTTTTTTTAAGACATGGTCTAGGTGGATTAATTTATGACAATTAAAACTATATGTATTCGTAGCAAATGAATAAAATGTAAATATGGGACATACTTTAAGGAAGGGTTTCAGGCTTTCTAGTTCTATGCAAGTAAATTAAAACAGTTCTCACTCATGGCACTTTCAGCAATCTTGTTATGATGAAGAACCTTTTGACAGTGATCATATTACAATCAAGTAGAATAACAAATGAACAAGCTTAAAAATTATATCTTTCCTTTATTCGAAGTTGTAGGTGGAGATAGCTCTAACAGTAGGAGGAATGACTTAGAAATAATGTAGTCTTAAAGGAATTTATAATATAGCGGGATTTAGGCTAGTAAAGAATAGAATGGAAAAAAATCAAAGTTTGGTTATGGCAGAGTAGTGAATGGAGAATAGCACTGCTAGCAACAGCAGGAATTTGGGAGAAAGGTCTCAGAATTAAAAAGGTGAGTATGAATAGAGTCAACTGAGAAATCATTTCTTCAATACAGTGATTGATGTGGGTTTTGTATTTCCCTCTCTTCCTGATCATCTCATCTGCTTTCAATTTTGTTTGGTAAGAATATTTTTTATACTTTTTAATGATAATTTTTTGTATATCTAGAGGTGTTGAGGGATTTTTGAAACAGCAAGGAGGCCATGACTTGCTGCAGCTGAGCAAACCAAGCTACCGGGACAACTACAAGGAGTTGCCATACGATGTTCTTTTATCGCCTGATTTAGGAATTAAAAATATTGTTGCAAGCAGCTGGCACTCCCTTCAAGGACAAGATCTATGTGACTACTAATCACAAGGGAGTTGTTTTCTTGCAGTTATTTTGTCTGAGTGCTTTCGACCAATAATCTTGTGTAAGACACTATCCGCCCCTGCTAAATTTGCTATAAGAGTCAGGCTATTCGGGTAATAAGGAGAGCATGATCTGACCATATCGGTGTATGTCATGACTTCGGCCATCCTTCCTGCAACATAGAGGTCCCTGTTCAAATAATACCATAGTTGCAATTTTACAGTAAACATGAGAAGAAAGGCTAGGAGCACTAAAGGCTCTAGACATCTCCAAAACACAGATAATTTTCTCTTAAATTCTCTTCTAGAAATCAACATTGTAATCCCATTTTATTTCTGACTCCACCTCTCCAAGGGAAAAAGTAAAGCATTGACGTAAATCTCAGTATCTTTTTCTCTGTTGACCTGAACCTTCTTCAGTTATTCTTTCATAGCCATCCAGATAAAGTTGTCTAGCTCTCAGCTAGAATAATCCAGAAAGTAAATAAAATTTTTGATAAAATTTTGTGAAACCTGATTTGAGATACCATAGTCTGCATTCATATGCATGCTCACATACAGTGTCTGGATTATCTAGTGACTAAAATGTGGTCTCAAAAATACTCAGATGCATCCCTTTTAAAATGTAGTAACTGGAAGAAAAGTAAATTATACCACTTTTTACATATAGTTTATTTATGTCATTTGACCAAGAGGAAGGAACCTTCATTCTAGGTCTTCTCCAAAACACATGGATTAAATACAAAATTATTAATTTCTGCAAGAGTCTGAAACTCCTAAGATACTGATTAGGCTTTAATTAGGATATATGAGGCACTCTACATTTCATCTATTAAACACTGTTATGGAGAAAGAAGCTTAAGTTGCACAAAGTCAGTGAGGAAAAGAAGTTTGAGAGAGCAGGGCATGTGCTTGAGCTGTTTTCTGCAACGAGCAGAGTGCTGATCCATTGTTAAAGTGTTAACTCTTGGTTTTATTTTTTATTGAATTTATACACTTCTGAATTTATAGAATATGTTGTTACCTAAAATTCTTGTTACCTACTTCTTGTGCTGCATATATGTTAGTTGAATATTACCTTGAAACATCTATCTTCCCCTGTGCCCTATATGGAACACCTAGCACATGAGTATCCTTCTGCTGTATTTCAGCTGTTTACTTGTTTTTTTCACTGGTTGGAATTAATAAGATAAATAACTACTCCTCAATAAAACTGCTGTATTGGACTTTCGGAGGGCTGACTTTGGGCTGCTCAGGACACTAGTTGGTGGAGTCCCTTGGGAGGCGGTTCTGAAGGGCAGAGGTGTCCAGGAAGGCTGGGCGCTCTTCAACAGAGAAATCATAACAGCGCAGGAGCGGTCTGTCCCCATGTGCCCAAAGATGAGCCAGCGGGTAAGAAGACCAGCCTGGCTGAACAGAGAACTGTGGCTTGAGCTTAGGAGAAAAAAGAGGGTTTATAATCTTTGGAAAAGTGGGCAGGCCACTAGGGAGGACTATAAGGATGTAGCGAGGCTGTGCAGGGACAAAATTAGGAAGGCCAAAGCTCATCTGGAGCTCAATCTGGCTACTGCCGTTAAAGATAACAAAAAACGTTTTTATAAATACATCAACACAAAAAGGAGGACTAAGGAGAATCTCATGCCTTTACTGGATGCAGGGGGAAACTTAGTTACAAGAGATGAGGAAAAGGCGGAGGTGCTCAATGCCTTCTTTGCCTCAGTCTTTAGTGGCAATACCGGTTGTTCTCTGGATACCCAGTACCCTGAGCTGGTGGAAGGGGATGGGGAGCAGGATGTGGCCCTCACTATCCATGAAGAACTGGTTGGTGACCTGCTACGGCACTTGGATGTGCACAAATCGATGGGGCCGGATGGGATCCACCCGAGGGTACTGAGAGAACTGGTGGAGGAGCTGGCCAAGCCACTTACCATCATTTATCAACAGTCCTGGCTATCAGGGCAGGTCCCAGTTGACTGGCGGCTAGAAAACGTGACGCCCATCTACAAGAAGGGCCAGAGGGCAGACCCGGGAAACTACAGGCCTGTCAGTTTGACCTCAGTACCAGGGAAGTTCATGGAGCAGATCCTCTTGAGAGTCATCATGCGGCACTTTCAGGGCAAGCAGGCGATCAGGCCCAGTCAGCATGGGTTTATGGAAGGCAGGTCCTGCTTGGCGAACCTGATCTCCTTCTATGACAAAGTGACACACTGGGTGGACGAGGGAAAGGCTGTGCATGTGGTCTGCCTTGACTTCAGCAAGGCATTTGACACCATCTCCCACAGCATTCTCCTCAAGAAACTGGCTGCTCTTGACTTGGACTGGCGCATGCTTTGTTAGGTTAGAAACTGGCAGGATAGCCGGGCCCAAAGAGTTGTGGTAAATGGAGTCAAGTCCAGTTGGAGGCCAGTCACTAGTGGCGTCCCCCAGGGCTCGGTGCTGGGGCCGGTCCTCTTTAATATCTTCATCAGTGATCTGGACGAGGGCATTGAATGCACCCTCAGTAAGTTTGCAGATGACACCAAGCTATGTGCATGTGTCTATCTGCTCGAGGGTAGGAAAGCTCTGCAGGAGGATCTGGATAGGCTGCACCGATGGGCTGAGGTCAACTGCATGAAGTTCAACAAGGCCAAGTGCTGGGTGCTGCACCTGGGGCGCAATAACCCCAAGCAGAGCTACAGGCTGGGAGATGAGTGGTTGGAGAGCTGCCAGGCAGAGAAGGACCTGGGAGTGATGGTGGACAATCAGCTGAATATGAGCCAGCAGTGTGCTCAGGTGGCCAAGAAGGCCAACGGCATCCTCGCTTGTATCAGAACCAGTGTGACCAGCAGGGCTGGGGAGGTGATCGTCCCCTGTACTCAGCTCTGGTGAGGCCACACCTCGAGTACTGTGTTCAGTTTTGGGCCCCTCGAAGAAGGACATCGAGGTGCTTGAGCGGGTCCAGAGAAGGGCGACGAAGCTGGTGAGGGGCCTGGAGAACAAGTCCTACGACGAGCGGCTGAAGGAGCTGGGCTTGTTCAGCCTGGAGAAGAGGAGGCTCAGGGGTGACCTTATTGCTCTCTACAGATACCTTAAAGGAGGCTGTAGTGAGGTGGGGGTTGGTCTGTTCTCCTACGTGCCTGATGACAGGACGAGGGGGAATGGGCTTAAGTTGCACCAGGGGAGTTTTAGGTTAGATGCTAGGAAGAACTTCTTTACCGAAAGGGTTGTTAGACACTGGAACAGACTGCCCAGGGAAGTGGTGGAGTCACCATTCCTGGAGGTCTTTAAAAGACGTTTAGATGTAGAGCTTAGGGATATGGTTTAGTGGGGACTGTTAGTGTTAGGTCAGAGGTTGGACTCGATGATCTTGAGGTCTCTTCCAACCTAGAAATTCTGTGTGTGTGTGAAATTGAAGTAAAATACTGAAAGTTTCTATGTTAAGCTCTTCTTTCTGCTACAATAAAAATGCAGAAATACAAGTATTTCTGCTTTTAGCAATTGGACTAATGACTTGGCTTCCCTTTTTTATTAATTTAGGACCATTAGTCCTTAAAAAGCACTAATTTGCTAACCACAATTTTAACTATCTGCTTTGTTTATCCAGTTTTGTTAAACAAGTCATTTTGGACACACGGGAATGGAGGTCTGTCTCCTGAGCTGTGACATGGATGAAATTGTATGCTTCACTTGTAAGAGAGAAATAGCGATATATTTTTTGATATACTGTTGTTACACTTGATTATTCACTACATAGGCGACAGGGTAAATCAAGACACATTGGCGAGACCTCCTGTTGAGGTTCAGAATGGACCCCCTTGCTTTCTAAACTCCTTGAACCAAAGAGCTAAGGAGCCTAGGTACAGCTGAATCCACACCTAGCCCAAGTCTTGGTCAACGGTTATGTCTAAGGATTATGTGCATAATTAATCTAAGATATAATCTTAGCAAAGCTTTCAAAGTTTATCAAGCTATTAATCACTTACCAAGGATCTGTTGCAGCAAGGACTCTCTTGCAAGGCATATGTGATCTTGAGAGGTGTCTCTACTCAAGGGGAAATCCTGTCATGCAGCCAGCTGCTGTGCAGAATAGCTCAAACAGCTCTTGGCCTGCTTACCATTTATGGGGTAAGATGACAGACTAATAGTCACATTGGGTTTTATGCACATGCTCCATTGCCCTCAGCTTCTGAACAAGGTGTCTCTGTCAGTTTCTCCAGTACCCATTTTGATCTGATATTGTGTTTGCTATCTGCCTGAGCAAGACCTTGGGTGTAGGCAGTTCACTGGTAACTCTGTCTGCCTGAGAAAGGCCTTGGTGCAAGGGACAGTGTTTAAGCAAGGCAATGGCCAGACCAAAGCCAAGTGAGGGGTGAGCACACTATCACAACCTGTTCACCTATGTCAGAGTCATCAGGTATATCTGGTATATCCAACAACTTGAGCACTGCAACAGCTTTCTGTATAGTCTAGGCTTTTAGCTTAACTTCAATGGTATAGGAGGAAGAGGAGAAAAAAAAAATGATGAGTACATCAAGTTTTACAAAAGTAGCAGCCCAGCTTCCTACAGATGACTGATATATGTTTTCCTCTTGCTAGTGTCTGAGGCTGCCCACCCACATTCCTCACCTGTTTGGAGATGCAAGTTGCAATGTGAACTGTCCTGGCTGACAGCAGTGTCTTTCGCTGATGCTTCTCAGAATGGGGTTCATTTGTAAACACCTTTCATTTGACAGGACATCAATTTGGATCTCTGCCCTCAACTTTCCTAAACCTATTTGGAAATGCAGTATCTCTAAGATATCTACAGTTCTGTCAGTTTTGGTTAATGAGCCATCAGATTCAAAAGTTACTGATTTGAGACAGATAGACAGCTGGAAAAGTAGAATGTTCTCATCAGCCAAGCTTCTTCTTTAAAAAGTAGGAAAATGTAAAGTTAAATAAATTTATAAATAAATAAAACATGACCAGGAAATAGAATAGAAACAAAAATAGACAGCAGAAACAACAGAAGGAAAAGGGGGAATGGGTGCTACACACAGCATAGAAAAAGAACAGAGTGTGTGTTCAGAATTAAAGGAAAGGAAAAATCAGACAAAGGTGTGAGTTAAAACCTGAGATGGACTGTTAATTTTACTTATATAACACTTCATTTTACTCATTCAGTGTTAAGGATTTCCAGCAAAAACTAGAATCACAGAATAGAATAGAACATAGAATCATTAAGGTTGGAGGAGACCTCCAAGATCATCTGGTCCAACCATCACCCTACCACCAATGTCATCCGCTAAACTATGTCCCTAAGCACCACATCCAACCTTTCCTTAAACACTCCCAGAGACAATGACTCCATCACCTCTTTGGGAAACCCATTTCAATGTCTAACCACTCTTTCAGAGAAGAAATTTCTCATAATTTACAACCTGAAACTCCCCTCCTGCAGCTTGAGGCCATTCCCTGTAGTCCTATCACTAGTTATCTGTGAAAAGAGGCCAACCCCTAGTTCCCCACAACTTCCTTTCAGGTAGTTGTAGAGCCTCCTCTTCTCCAGACTAAACAACCCCAGTTCCTTCAGCTGCACTTCAAAGGACTTGTGTTCCAGGCCTTCACCAGCTTTGTAGTCCTTTTATTGGACATGCCTCAGTGCCTTTATGTCATTTTGTAGTGAGGGCCCCAAAACTGAATACAGTACTCGAAATGAGGCCTCACAAGAGCAGAGTACAGGGGGATGATCACCTCCCTGGTCCTGCTGGCTACACTATTCCTGATCCAAGATAGGACACCATTAGCCTTCTTGGCCACCTGGGCACACCGATGACTCAAGTTCAGGTGAGCATCAACCAACACTCCCAGATCCTTTTCTGCTGTCCAGCTTTCCAGCCACTCTGCCCCAAGCCTGTAGCATTGCATGTGGTTGTTGTGACCAAAGTGCAGGACCCGGCACTTAACTGTGTTGAACCTCATCCTGTTGGCCTCTGTCCATTGATCCAAATTACCCAGGTCCCTCTGTAGGGCCTTCCTACCCTCTGGCAGATTGACACTTCCTCCCCAGCTTGGTGTCATATGCAAACTTACTGAGAGTGCCCTCAATTCCCTCATCCAAATCATCAGTAAAGATATTAAAGAGGATGAGCCCTAACACCAACCCCTGGGGATCACCACAGGTGACCTGTCGCCAGCTGGATTTAACTCCATTCACCACAACTCTTTGGGATTATTCTGTTCCATGTCCCAGACATCCAGGTTGGGAGGATGAGTAATCCGAAGATAAATTGTCTAGCTAGTAAAGACAGATGTGAAGAAGGCATTGAGAATCTCAGCTTTCTCCTTACCCACAGTAGTCATGTTCCCCTCTGCATCAAAGAAGGGATGAAGATTCTCCTTGTCCCTCTTCTTACTGTTAATATATTTATAAAAAACAAGTTTTGTTATCTTTTCCCACAGTGGCCAGGTTGAGATCAGGCAAGACTTTAGCTTGTCTTTTTTTCCCAGCATATGCTAGCATATGCTAGCAACTTCCTTGTATTCTCACCAAGTTGCCTGCCCCTTCTTCCACTGGACATAAGCTCTCCTTTTCTTCCAGAGACTCACCAAAATTTCCCTGTTCAGCCATGTTGGTCTTCTTACCTGCTGGCTCATCCTAAAGTACATGGGGATAGCCTGCTCCTGCACCTTTAAGACTTCCTTCTTGAGAGGTGTCCAGCCTTCCTGGAGCCCTCTGCCCTTCAGGACTGACTTCCTAAGGAACCCTCCCTACCAGTGCCCTGAACAGTTCAAATTCTACCCTCTGGAAGTCTAAGGTAGCAGCTTTACTGCCCCCATTCCCGACTTCACCAAGCAGAGAAAACTCTACCATTTTATGGTCACTCTGCCCAAGTCAGCTCCCTACAACCCGCCTCCCACCTTCCACTTCTCTGTTCATGAACAGCAGATTTAGTGAGATACCCCCTCTGGTAGGTTTACTAACTAGCTGAGTCAGGAAGCTATCCTCCACACACTTCAGGAGCCTCCTAGACTTCTTCTTCTGAGTTGTACTGTATTTTCAGCATATGTCTGGGAAGTTGAAGTCTTCCATGAGAACAACTGCTGGCAATGGTGTGACTTCTGCCAGGAAAGTCTTCCATTACTGCAGTGTTCACTTTCCCTGTTTGTCATTACTGTCTTGATCTTTTCATGAAGTGAAATTTCCAGTCTTAACTACGCAATCTTAAAGTATTCAATTTTCACTTACTAGAGTTCCTGTGAGCTATAAGATTCTAATTTCTATAAAGTTAAATCATAATAGGAAATCGGGGAAGGGGGGCAGGAAACCCACGCGGATGAGCGAGGAGCTCATAATAAGATCAAAAGGAAGAGGAAGGTCTATGAAATGTGGAAAAAGGGTCTGTCCTCTTGGGAGGAGTACAGATGTGTTGTCAGGGCCTGCAGGGACGCAACGAGGAAGGCTAAAGCCCACCTAGAAATGAGGCTTGCAAAAGAGATAAAGGATAATAAGAAGTTTTTTTTTTTTTCAAGTATGTAAACAGCAAGAGGAAGACTAGGGATAATGTAGGTCCCTTGCTGAATGAGGGCGGTGTCCTGGTCACAGGAGACGCTGAGAAAGCAGAGATACCGAATGCTTTCTTTGCTTCAGTCCTTGCTTCAAGGAGACTCCCCCAGGATTCCTCGCCTCTGGCAATAGGACAAAGGGGCTGGAAAATGGAGGGCTCCCCCCTGGTGGACGTGAGAGTGGTTCGGGAGCATCTGAGTGGGACCAAAGCATACAAATCCATGGGTCCCGATGGGATGCATCCATGTGTGCTAAGGAAGCTGGCAGATATGATCGCTGAACTGCTCTCTATAATCTTTGAAAGGTCCTGGAGAATGGGTGAGGTGCCTGAAGACTGGAGGATAGCCAATGTCACTCCGGTCTTCAAGAAGGGCAGGAAGGAGGATCTGGGAAACTACAGGCCAGTCACTCTCACCTCTGTCCCTGGAAAGATGTTGGAACAGCTCATTCAGGATGCCATGTCCAAGCAGTTGGAAGAGAAGAAGGTTATGAGGAGTAGTCAGCATGGATTCACTAAGGGGAAGTCATGCTCGACCAACCTTGTTGCCTTCTATGATGGCATCACCAGCTGGGTAGATGAGGGGAGAGCAGTGGATGTCATCTACCTTGACTTTAGCAGGGCTTTCGATACTGTCTCCCATGACATCCTGCTAACAAAGCTGAGAAAGTGTGGGATAGAGGAGTGGACAGCAAGATGGGTTGAGAACTGTCTGACTAGCCAAGCTCAGAGGATGGTGATTGGCGGAGCAGAGTCCAGCTGGAGATCCATGACTAGCGGTGTTCCTCAGAGGTCAGTGCTGGGTCCAGTCTTGTTCAACATCTTCATTGATGACCTTGATGAGGGACTAGTGTCTGCCCTCAGCAAGCATGCTGATGACACAAAGCTGGGAGGAGTGGCTGACACTCCAGAAGGCTGTGCTGCCATTCAGTGAGACCTGGACCATCTGGAGAGATGGGCAGGAAGAAACCAAATGAGGTTTAACAAGAGCAAGTGTAGAGTCCTGCACCTGGGAAGGAATAATCCAAAGTATCAGTACAGGCTGGGGGATGACCTGCTGGAGAGGAGCTCAGAGGAGAAGGACCTGGGGGTCCTGGTGGACGACATGTTGACAGTGAGTCAGCACTGTGCCAAGAGGGCTAATGGGATCCTGGCACGCATTAAAAGGAGTGTGGCCAGCAGTCAAGGGAGGTGATCCTCCCCCTCTACTCTGCCCTGGTCAGGCCTCACCTGGAGTACTGTGTCCAGTTCTGGGCTCCCTGGTACTAGAAAGACAGGGATCTCCTGGGAAGAGTCCAGCAGAGGGCCACAAAGATGATATGGGGCCTGAAGCCTCTTCCCTATGAAGAAAGGCTGAGAGACCTGTGTCTGTTCAGCCTGGAGAAGTGAAGACTTAAAGGGGATGTCCTCAGTGTATATAAATATCTGAGGGGTGGGGGACAGAAGGATGTAGCCAACCTCTTCTCAGTGGTTTGTGGGGATAGGACAAGGGGCAATGGCTGCAAGTTAGAGCACAGGAAGTTCCGCACTGACATGCGAAAGAACTTCTTCATGGTGAGGGTGATGGAGCATTGGAACCGGCTGCCTAAGGAGGTTGTGGAGTCTCCTTCTCTGGAGATATTCAAGGCCTGTCTGGACGCCTACCTGGGCAGCCTGCTCTGAGGAACCTGCTTTGGCAGGGGGATTGGACCCGATGGTCTTTTGAGGTCCCTTCCAACCCCTACAGTTCTGTGATTCTGTGATAACTTGCCTTCCCTTTGCTTAGCTTATATTCTAATAATCTACTTTTAAATTATTATCAGAAATTCAGTAGATTTCATTAAAAATAAATAAATAAATCTGTAGGTCTTGGAAATTGCCTTCTATAGTCCCAAAATTCTGAAATAAACATGTTTATGTTTAAGAATTTGGGAACTATAGTTTTGCCATACAAATTTGCAAATTTTTATTGAAACATATAAATAAAGTAATCTGACCTAGGTCCCATCTGGAGCTCATTGTCCAGCAATTTTAGAGACTTTCTTTATTTATTTACTTACTCACTACTGATTTAATGAATTACATTTGATGGAAGGTCATTTTGACGATTTTAAAATGCAGTTGCTCCTGATTGGAAATGGAATCAGTAAGTGTGTCTTACACCTTAAATCAACCTTCTAATCATAATGACCTTTCAGCCCTAGGAATTTTGATTTTTTGTTTTTGTTGTAGCGTGGCACAATAGTTGTGAGAGATACTTAAGTTTTCCCTACCTTCCCTTTCTTGTGATATTTTAAAAGGAACATTCTTAGGGGATGAATTTACAGGCGAGTAGTGATGATAAGGAGGAGTGAGCCTTACGACATTTTTGGTAAGTGCCGTCACTACCAGATTATTATAGAAACCATACAGGAGAGTTGTCTTAAAATAAAGCTGAAACCTGCAAAAAATGGGACCAAACTATTACAAAGCTTTGAGAGCCTTAGGTAAAAGAACAGCCAGGAGAGCTGCGTGCTGACCTATTCTGGCTAGGAAAGTTTCTAACATGCATAGAAGGAGGAGTCTTGGAAGTGGGATGTCTCTGCACTAACTTTAGATACCTCTGTTGTAAATATTTACACTGGAGTTACAAAACTTAGTCTTGCTTTAGAGATAATGAAGAGAAAAATGTCACTTTATGAAGCTAAGGTATCTAATATAGGTCAGTATCACCCTAAGCATACATAATTATTTATTTTCATTTACTGCAGCTACCTGAAGCTAGGACAAATATAACACCATAAGAACTTCTAGACTTCCAAGTCAAATAAACCCATACACTGTATTAAAATTTTCAGATGATCCAAGACTTTAGGCTACAGGGACATTTAGATCCCAGTTTGGACTAAGACAATTCAGTTTCAAATAAATCCTTCTTCAGGTTTTACTGATTGGATGGGGCATGTAGTGGTATAAGAGACTGTTGCACAGCAATTATTTTAACTTTTGCCGTTTTGCGTTTTCCTCTGATTCCACTGAAACTAGGAGAATATTTTGTAGGATAAATTACATCTAATTTTAAAACACACAAAGAATAGAGTCTAAGGGCTTATATAAGGCTTGTTGGAGGTATACCAGGGGGAACAATAGCTAGGCCAGAGGAGAAGGCAATGTCCCAGCTGAAGTGCATCTACACTAATGCACACAGCATGGGTAACAAACAGGAAGAGCTGGAAGCCATCCTGCGGCAGGCAGGCTATGACTCAGTTACCATCACAGAAACATGGTGGAACCACTCTCATGACAGGAATGCTGAAATGTTTGGCTAAAGGCTCTTCAGAAGGGACAAATCACTTGGGAGGACTATAACGATGTTGTGAAGCAGTGCAGGGACAAAAAAAAGGCCAAAGCTCATCTGGAGCTCAATCTGGCTACTGCCGTTAAAGATAACAAAAAATGTTTCTATAAATACATCAACACAAAAAGGAGGACTAAGGAGAATCTCCATCCTTTACTGGATGCAGGGGCAAACTTAGTTAAAAGAGATGAGTAAAAGGCTGAGGTGCTTAATGCCTTCTTTGCCTCAGTCTTTAGTGGCAAGAGCAGTTGTTCTCTGGATACCCAGCACCCTAAGCTGGTGGAAGGGGATGGGGAGCAGAATGTGGCCCTCATAATCCACCAGAAAATGGTTGGTGACCTGCTATAGCACCTGGATGTATGCAAGTCGATGGTGCTGGATGGGATCCACCTGAGGATACTGAGAGAACTGGTGGAGGAGCTGGCCAAGTTGCTTTCCGTCATTTATCAGCACTCCTAGCTATCGGGGGAGGTCCCAGATGACTGGCAGCAAGCAAACGTGACGCCCATCTACAAGAAGGGTCGGAGGGTAGACCCAGGGAACTATAGGCCTGTCAGTTTGACCTCAGTGCCAGGGAAGTTCATGGAGCAGATTATCTTGAGGGTCATCACACGGCACTTGCAGGGCAACCAGGCGATCAGTCCCAGTCAGCATGGGTTTATGAAAGGCAGGTCCTGCCTGATGAACCTGATCTCCTTCTATGACAAAGTGACGCGCTGGGTGGATGAGGGAAAGGCTGTGCATGTGGTCTACCTTGACTTCAGTAAGGCTTTTGACACCGTTCCCCACAGCATTCTCCTCAAGAAACTGGGTGCTCATGGCCTGGGCAGGTACAATCTTTGCTGGGTTTAAAACTGGCTAGATAGCCGGGCCCAAAGAGTTGTGGCGAATGGAGTCAAATCCGGCTAGAGGCCAGTCACTAGTGGCATCCCCCAGGGCTCAGTACTGGGGCCAGTCCTCTTTAATATCTTTATCAATGATCTGGATGAGGAAATCGAGTGTACCCTCAGTAACTTTGCAGATGACACCAAGTTAGGTGCGTGTGTCGATCTGCTCAAAGGTAGGAAGGCTCTGCAGGAGGATCTGGATAGGCTGGAACAATGGATTGAGGCCAACTGTATGAAGTTCCTACAAAGTTCAACAAGGCCAAGTGCTGGGTGCTGCACCTGGGGCAAAATAACCCCAAGCAGAGCTACAGGCTGGGAGATGAGTGATTGGAAACCTGCCTGGCGGAGAAAGACCTGGGAGTACTGGTTGATAGTCAGCTGAATATGAGCCAGCAGTGTGCTCAGGTGGCCAAGAAGGCCAGCAGTATCTTGGCTTGTATAAGAAGCAGTGTGGCCAGCAGGTCTAGGGAAGTGATTATTCCCCTGTTACTCAGCTCTTGTGAGGCCACACCTCAAATACTGTGTTCAGTTTTAGGCCCCTCGCTACAAGAAGGACATGGAGGTGCTTGAGAGACTCCAGAGAAGGGCAACAAAGCTAGTGAGGGGTCTGGAGAACAAGTCTTACGAGGAGCAGCTGAGGGAGCTGGGATTGTTCAGCCTGGGGAAAAGGAGGCTCAGGGGCGACCTTATTGCTCTCTACAGGTACCTTAAAGGAGGCTGTAGTGAGGTGGGGATTGGTCTATTCTCCCATGTGCCTGTGGACAGGACGAGGGGGAATGGGCTAAAGTTGCACCAGGGTAGGTTTAGGTTGTAAGTTAGGAAAAACGTCTTTACCAAAAGGGTTGTTAGGCATTGGAATGGACTGCCCAGGGAAATGGTGGAGTCACCATCTCTGGAGGTCTTTAAAAGATGTTTAGATGTTGAACGTAGCGATATGGTTTAGTGGAGGACTTGTTAGTGTTAGGTCAGAGGTTGGACTAGGTGATCTTGGAGGTCTCTTCCAACCTAGACAATTCTGTGATTCTTTGACTTCTGGAGGTCATAGGACCACAGCCCTTGCTCAAGCAGGGCCACCCTTCCTTCAAAAATACTGTTACATGTTTGCGTAGCTGATAAGAAAGCTGTATTTTGGTTATTCATTGTCAAGCTGAAAGGTTATTCTTTTGTCCTGTATTTCACAGTTTTCAGTCTTGCCAAATTGTATAAAGATAATATTTGATGCTAATGCCCCCTAATAGATTTTCAAGCTGTTTAGGGGGTAGGGTTAAGTTAAAAATATATCAACAACTCAAAGGAATACTCAGAAAATATTAAATCTGATTTGGCAAGAACAAAATGTTTATACTTGGTGATAATTAGCTGAAGAAATATAATATGTATCATTAGTGGATAAGCAGTGAGCAAGGGAACTGGGAACTTTCACAATTGTGAAAAAGAAAATTATGCAGGAATGTATAATAGATGTATTGTCCAAAACAAAATTCACGGATTTCTTCATCCTCAGAGTTCAGTTTAGAGATACGCACAATTCAAGAAGTATACAGGTCAATTTAAGAGAACACAGGGAGAGAAAAAGAAAATAGTCAGATCTAGAAAACATGATCTACAGAAGGGATTAAAGAATTGGGGATATTTCATTTAGAGAAAGTAAAATCTGAGGTGTAAAAGTCTGATGCATAGGGAGGAGTCATTTGTCCTCTATGCCTGCAGTAAACAGCACAAAGAGCACTACTCTTGTAATATATCAGGAATAGTTTGAAATGATTGTATAAATGAGTTTTATTTTTTCCACAACCATTAAATTTTCAAATTATAAAAATCTCCTCATAAAATTTCTGGTGTACATGAAAGTACTAATTTCAGTGAAAAAAAAAAAAAAAAAAAAAAAAAAAAAAAAACATAGCCTGTATTTATTTTTAGACATTTCACATATGATTTCCCCTCTAGTGAACAGTTTCATTCATTGCCAAAATTTTCTGAATATCAGGGAGATATACGGTAATTGAATTATTATAATCTTTGCCATCAGCAAAAGCTGGGTGTTTTCCAGTCTTTCACCTCTGATGAAAGTGACATGTAAACCCTTTATGAATTCTCTTCTCTTATTTTTTGGCTCTGCCTCTCTATTTGATACACACTGTTTTCCAGCATGAGTTCAGAACAGTCAGATGACATTTCTTTTGAAAATTCATGTTTTGTACCAGAGAACTACAATATGGATATAATTACTTATAAATCTACTACAAAAGGCATTTTGTAAATGGATAATAATTTTACCTTATAAAGGCAATGCATATTATTTAAAAAGATAAAATATAAAGCCTAGACAGGCTTGGATATTATTATTAATATAATTTTATAGTGTAAATTTTCAGGTGCTAGGAAAATTCTGTATTTGTTCTGTGACCAAATAAATAATGTATCAGTATGTTTGCGTCGTGTATGCCAGCAGTAACTGAAAGAAATAAGGTTTTGTTTTGGTTTAATTTTTATGTTATATGTCTATGCTGACTTCCTGGCCTTAAGAACAAAGCAGGATTTTTCTGTATGGGATATAAATATTCCAAAATATGTAACCTAAACATTTGTTTTCATAAGGTTTGGAGGAGGGTTGAGGGGGGAGGGAGACCATAGAAGTAATTAGTAATTTTTATTTTTTTTTTGAAACATGACTTCAGCTAGGAATATTTAAGATGTCATTTAAGTAGCAGAACAAGTGGCAATGGGCAAAAATTGAAAGACTAAAGATTCTATCTCAACATCAGGAAGCACTATCTATTTCCCTTCAATCTGGGACGAATAGGATACATAAGGCCCGAAGGCCAAGTTGCTTAACAACTTAAAGTAAGACATACTGTTCCCATGACTAGCTCCTGAAACTCGACAGTGTTTGTAATCAAGAAAAGGAATAGAAAATGGAGGCTGTTATATGATCTGAGAAAAATCAATGTAGTCATGGAAGATATGGGAGCACTTCAACTGGGATTGCCATCTCCAGCTATGCTCCCCCAGTAATGGACATTAATAGTAATAAACTTAAAGGATTGTTTGTTACACGTTTGCCAGAATTCATAAGAATTCACTATGTTTATGTTTCAACTGACACTTTTTCTGATTGTATTTTTGCATTTGTCCGTGCAGGAGAAAAGGCGAAGGGTGTGTGTAAACATTTTCTGTCAGTTTTTGTGACATTAGAAATCCCCAAAACAATTAAAACAGGTAATGGGCCAGGACATGTGGCCCATGCAACCCATGTTTTTTGAACAGTGGAGTATTCAACATCTGATGGGTATACTTCATTCTCCCCATGGGTCAAGCAATTATTAAACAAGCCCATGGTACCCTAAAAGCTATGCTTCAACAACAAAAAAGGGGGAGTAGAGGTGTGACCCTCAGGAAAAGATAGCTAAAGCATTCTATGTTCTTAAATTTTAAAATTGATGGACAGAGGAAGGTCCTCCAGTTCACAGATATTTTAATCACAATACTTTAAACTCAATTAAAGAAATGGCAGAAGTCATAGTTAAAAAAAAAAAAAAAAAAAAAAAAAAGCACCAATCATTGGGAAGGGTCCTACTCTCTAATAACTTGGGTCCAAGGCTGTGCTTGTGTTTCAACAGGAGCTGGTCCTAGATGGGTCCGTCTGTCCATCTCATCATCTGCCTTAACATGATCACAGCACTATCCTCTGCAGTTTGGACTGCAGCTCAAACAAAAAACAACATATGGGAGGGTCTCACTGACATATGCAGGACCCACAAACAAGGACTCCAGGATCTGGAGGGGCAGCCAGAACCACCCCCCAGCTGGGCAGCACTCAGTGCCTGCCTCTCCCAGGGGTGTGGTTACGAAGTTTGTTAAAGACAGGATTAGTATGCCTGGTAGTTTTTCTCTGTGTTTTAATTTGTGTTAATTGTGCTTTCTTTGGTAATAAAGAAGGGGGAGATGTAGGAGATGGGGGTCGACAAGCCCCATGGTTGCTGACAACATCAGACTCTTAAGGATGAGGCCATCAGGAATGTAAAGAGTTTAGAAGGAACAAAGAAGTGTGATTCAGGAGACGCCTTGTTGTCTCTGGTTGCTTGGTATCCAGCCATTAAGACATGGCAGTTGCTGGGTGTTTGATGTTGCTGGGCAAAGTTGTTGACCAATGAATAGTTAGTGGAAAAGTACTGCTGTAGAGTGAATGGTATAAGAAGGGAGCCTTTCCTCAGTAAGAGAGAGATGAAGTTATGCCCTCAATAAGAGAGTTGAAGTTATGTCATCAATAAAGTAACAGCAGTTACTGATCCTAAAAGAACCCTGGTGTCTGACTGGTCCTTACACCACACCTCTCCTGACCTGATGGCTTTACTTGGCTTAATGCAGCACAGGAGAACATTAGACTTCTTTGAAGCTGGAGAACATTCGATTTGGTGTCCAGCCAAATTCCCTGGATGTTTTCCATCAGGTTGGCCCCCAACATACATTGGTGCCTGATATTGTTCCTCCCACAGTGTAAGAACTTTCTGAAATTCACAAAGTTCCTATCAGCCCATTTCTTCAGCCTGTCTATGTCAGCAAAACCCTCTGGTGTATCAACCACTCCTCCCAAATGTTTGTAATCTGCAAACTTGCTGAGGGTACACTGTCCCATCATTCAGACAATTAATGAAGATGTTGAACAGTATTTGACCCAATATTGATCCCCAGTACTGACCCTAGTTACTGGCTTCCAGATAGACTTTGTGCTACAAATCACCACCCGTGGGCCTAGCCATTCAGCCATTTTTTAATCCAACTCACTGTCTATCCATCCACCCATGAACACGTTGTCTGTGAGAATCTTATAGGAGACAGGGTTTACTGAAGTCCAGGTAGAAATATTCACAGGTCTCCCTTCACTTACCTTGGCAGTCATTTCAAAATAGAAGTTTATCAAGTTGGTTAGGCATGACGTCCCCATGGTGAATCCATGCTAAACTTGTCTGGTGATTTTCTTGTCCTTTTTCTGCTTTCCAGAATTAGCTCCTCCATCAAACTTGGCAGGGATCAAGGTGAGGGTGAATATTCTGTAGTTCTCTCAGTCTGCCTTCCTGTTCTTTTTGTAGACAGAAGTGACATTTGTTTTCATAGAATCACAGAATCATTATGGTTGGAAATAATAGAATCATTAAGGTTGGAAAAGACTTTCAGTTTTCAGGCAATTCTCCCAGTAGACATGATAAATCAAGGACTGTTAAAAGGAGTCTCACAATGACACCTGCCAGCTCCCTTAGCACCTGTGGACTTATGTATGTCCAATTCTCTTCAGTATTCTCACACCTGGTCCTCTCCAACAAGGTTATCTTCCTTGCTCCAGACTTTCCTCCTGGTCACTGGGACCTGAGATTCCTGAAAGCCGGTCTTTCAGTAAATACTGAGGCAAAGAAGGCATTCAGTACCTTGGCATTTTTCTTGTCTGGTGTAACCAGGTCCCATCTCATTCAGCAATGGAACCGCATGTTTCCTAGTCTTCCTTTTATCATCTATGTAGTTATGAAAGCCCTTCTTGTTTAGAAACCCTAATTGTTGTGTAAAAATGGTAGTTTGAAACTCAGTAAGAAGTCTACTGAAACTTTTCATTATTTCATTTATTTACTATATGTTGCACTTTACACTTATTTTGTTGTTTAAGAGTTCTTTAAAAAAAGAATATATATAAAAAAGAAAAGAACCTGAACACAGAATGTGTAACAGTTTAAAAAATAAAAATAAAAGTAAAAGTAAAAATAAATATAGAAAAGCAAGAAAACACAGTAGGACTATGAAGCTATGTAGGATTTTTTAAAGGTCAATACCAAAATGATTCATGAAAGAAAAACAGCATTTTATTGGCAGACTATAATAGTGTGGAAATTGATGTAAGAAGGACCAATCAGTATGAAAAGAACCCTCATGAGTTACACATTAGTGCCATTTAAGTTGTTTCAAAAAAGTGGATTAGAACACATACAAAAATAGTACTGTGTGA
Source organism: Anas acuta (assembly GCF_963932015.1). Lineage (NCBI taxonomy): Eukaryota > Metazoa > Chordata > Aves > Anseriformes > Anatidae > Anas > Anas acuta. The sequence continues at coordinate 48,200,635 of NC_088979.1, read as the reverse complement.
GGAGAGAAAAAAAAAAAAAGAAAAAAGAAAAACAAGTGTGAAGAGCAAGCAAAGAGCCTGATAGAAAACATACCAAAGACAACAGAAATCATCTGTTGCTTTTACTGCTTGGGGTTAGGACCTTGACAAAATGTGTAAATAATTGAAAAAGGGAAAATTATTGCAGAAATAGCTGGAAACTAGAGTTATGGCTATAGAAAAACTAGTACTGGCAATAGTGCTGTTGAAACAACTTGGTTCATAAACTGAACTGTGTTTTAACAAATCATTGTTTTTAATAATATAAATTTACCAAGTGAAATAGAAGGTAGCCTGTAACATTAACACTCCTAGCCACCAAATAATAGGACCTTTCCTTCATGGCAGTTCATATGAAAATTATTCTCCAAGGTTTTGTTGTTGTTTTTCCAAAGTAACAGAATTGCACAGAATTTTTATGACTAAGCTATTCATAAAAGTAATTAGTAAAGTTTTTAAATATATAGGTATACGTACCCACACATAAAATATGGAGAAATTCCAAGTTAGACAAAAAATGAATTGAACTGGAGATACAGGAGTTATTCATTGTCTATATTAATAAGGTTTATCATATTAGGTCAAAGTGTGCTGTAACTGGTTTATATCTAGCTTGTCATGATGTCTAATTTAGAGCTTCCCAAGCCTCTTGTAACCAGATTTCTTCATAATGTGATCCTGTAAATAATTGGAAGAGAATTAAACATGGCTTTATTCAGTCCACCTACAGCATGTCCACTGACAAGAAAATTTTGTCCATGTAATGTATGAAGTCCACTGAATATATTTTCTTTAGTAATATGAAAAGATGAAAAGAAGGAAAGTAACAATCTTTGATAAAAGGCAACATAACAGCATGGAATTCTTTAGTATTAATGAAATTCTAGAAATTTCTAGCTTAAGAGAGCTCGCAAAAGGGTACACTATGCAGAACTCTCCAAGGTGGAAGATACATCAAGCTTATATATCAGTGAACCATTATCATTTGAAACAAAAATGTATAAATTTTGCATCTCTAGACTGGAGACAGAATAACTGCACAGAGCTCAGTATAGCTTATTAGGTCAATGAAATATCATATTAACATAACTTCATAACTTACAGTTTCAGCTATCTTATTCTTGACCCACATGATTCTAGAATTCATTTCTCAGTGCTTGCAGTCCAAAATTTTGGAAAGATGAACTTTCATTTATTTTTGTGGGAGACTTACAAAAATATATTTCTAAATGCCTATCATGTTTGTATTGTAAAAACAGAATCAGAAGTATGTTAATTTCTAAATAACATTTTATTTTCTAAAGTTTCTAATGTATCCAGTACTGACATACCATCAGATATTACGATAGTATACGCCCTTGTGCCAAAGCACCAAGATAAAATCTTAAACAACTAACTAAATTGTAAATACAAAATTGTATAAAACTTCCATATGTAATAAAAAATAACTACTTTTTTTTTTTTTTTTTTTTTTTTTTTTTTTTCTCATGAAGCAAACAAGTTCAGAAGGTAATTAACAACTAGTTTTTAAGCCTGATCAGAAATTCTGAAAGGGAAGTCTGGGATTCTGGGATTTGCATCTATATTTCCCTATGGAAGTATTTTCTATGATGAATTCATATGGTTCCATTTGTGCATTTATTGAAAAACACCTTTCCTGTGACCATGGATTGTAGTTGTGGATATATTTATGACAATATTTGGAAATATCCAGAAATTATGTCAGCTATTCTTCAGTAATTATTTATTAAAATTTAACAAATGTGGAACTGATCAGTGTTGATGAGACTTTGATGGTTCAGTTATATATTCTGTGCTGATCAGGTAGTGTTTAACTGCCCAAGGAAACTATACTCAAGTCCTTCATCCCCCAGTTTGTTCATTCCCCATTCACCTGAAAAAAAATAGAATTGTCAGTAACAATGACAATTTCCCCACTTTTTCCCTCAACACTTCTCTGTTTATTAGGTTCATGTGGCAAAATTTTGGTAGCGGGGAGCTGCAGGGGTGGCCTCTTAGGGAAGAGTCCACAAGATGCCCCATGTCAGATAAGGGCCATTTTCAGGTGACTCTAAAAGGGACCCACTGATGACCAGAGCTGAGCCAATAAATGATGGTATTTGCATCATTCCTATCCTTATCTCTTGAGCCTTTTTCATCATATTTTCTCCCTCCTTTTCCCTTTGAGGAGGGGGAATGAGAGGGCAGTTGTAGTAGAGCTCAGCTGCCCAGCTGAGTAAAACCACCATACTCTGTTGGACAAGTGTTGTATATATTTGCCTTTCAGATTTCATTTTTATTCTTCTCTTGCTGTCACAAATGTCTTAGAGCTGTCTTCTTCTGCATTACTTACTAATAAATTTTCCAGTACTTCAGCACAGTCTTTACTCTCAGAGATACAATTTCTCATCACTCTTGTTTTCTGCTTTCCTCATAACCTCATTCTAACTGTTCTAGGTACTGATTTCTCCTAAAACCAGTCACGAGTCCTTACAGCTATCACATTATACATTAATTTTTGGCTGCCTAATTCCCCAAATTATTCAAGGCAGACAGTCATTAGAAGATTTTTCCCAAAATAGCTATCACACATGCAGCTACTAAATAGTGATTCTCTTTAATGTTTATGGTTTGAGATTTATCAGGAAGATGACAATTTTAGTTAAGTTAGCTTTCCTTTATTTGACTAAATTCATAGAATGGCTTGGGTTGGAAGGGACCTTAAAGATCATATTGTTCCAACTATCCTGACATGAGCAAGGATGCCACCTTGATGGGTTGCTGAGGGCTCCATCCAGTCTGACCAAGAACACCTCCAGGGATGGGGCATCCACAATTCCTCTGGGCAACCTGTTCGAGTGCCTAGCCACTCTGAGTAAACACCTTACTCCTAACGTCTAATCTAAATCTTCCCTCTTTTAGTTTAAAACCATCTACCATCTTATCACTATCTGCCTGTACAAAAAAGTCACTCTCCATCTTTTTATAAGTTCCTTTTAAGTACTGAAAAGCTGCAATGAGGTCTCCCTGGAGCCTTCTCTTCTGCAGGCTTAACATCCCCATGTCTCTCAGCCTTTTTTCATAGAAGTGCTCCAACTCTCTAATCATCTTTGTGGCCCTTCTCTGGACCCTCTCTATCAGGTCACATTTTTCTTGTGCATAAGGCCCCAGACCTGGATACAATATTCCAAGTGGGACCTCACAAGGCAGGTCGTCAACCTTCTGGCCACTCCTCTCTTGATGAAACCCAGGATGCAGTTGGCCTTCTGGGCTGCAAGTATATACTGCTGGCTCATGTCAAGCTTTTCATCCATCAAAACTCCCAAGTCCTCCTCTGCAAGGCTACTCTCAGTGAGTTAGTGAGTTCTTCTCCCAGTCTGTCTTCTCCCATTCTATTCTGCCTCAGTTTAGTAGTCTCAACATGAACTTGTTAAACCTCATTAAGTTCACACGAGCCCACTTATCTAGCTTGTCGAGGTCCCTTCATTCTGTTCTGTCAGCTGTACCACTCAATTTCATGTAATTTCCAAAGCTGCTGAGGGTGCTTTCAATCCCACTGTCCATGACATTGAGAAAGAGTATTAAACAGCACTGGGAACCAGACCCACCCTTGAGGGACACCACTTGTCACTTGTACTTCTGGTCAGATTACTATTATATAATGATTTAGAAGATAAAAAAAAATAAAAAAATAAAAAAATAAAACTAAGAGGAACTCAACATTGCAACACTTAACCACTGCCTGCAAATAAGTTATTGAAAACAGTAAGAAAAACATCAAGAGACATAATGTGATATACCTTTTAAAATCAACAGTAAGATCAGCCAATGCTGCACAAAAAAAAAAAAAAAAAAAAAAAAAAAAAAAAAAAAGAGCAACAAAAACAAAATCAACACCAGAAAAACAGTAAACCAAACAAAACTAAATCAAACCAAACCAAAACTTACCGAAATATTCTACAGTGGAAAACAAAACAGGTGAAATAACTAGGTGGGCAGCAATGAACATTTAGAATAAAACTGTGATTAGTGAATTTAATCAAAACATTATACAAGGAACTACACAGATAACTCATGATACCTCTAAATCTCTATTTTGAAAGCAATTGATTATTGATCAACTTGTATACTGGAGACTAATTATAGAATAATTTGCTCATTATAGACTGTCTTTTAAAATTGACCAAACACATTAATAATGCATAGCAAGGATGTGAGTCCTTGCATTGTAGAGAACTATACTTAGGAAGATAAATCACAACATCCGTGCTTGAGATATTTAACCTCAAAATTTTTGGAAATCATTTAAATTTTATGTATGTATGCTATCAATCTTTATTATGCACAGCTCAGAGGACTAGCTGAAATATATCTGTAAATATATTTCAAAATGTTCATACAAATCAAAGTAACCATAGGCTATGTCTGCTGAAAGCATTACTTGAGAACTGAAGGGATTCACTTTGAAGTGCAAAAATGAAGCTCAAAAAAGCAAAATATTGAAGAGTCATTGAAAAACATCAGAGCTGCAAACCATGACATAGTAAAATAAATCTATTTGGATAGAGGAATATTTTTTAATCAAAATAAAATAAAACAAAACAAAACAAAACAAAATAAAATAAAATAAAATAAAATATATGCATCTTACTATTTCCGTGAACTATCACAGCATGAATTCAAGTAGCAAAGTAGCAAAAAAAAAATAAGAAAAAGAAAAACGCACTTAGTTGGAACAGTCATGTAATACAGAAGATTTTTTAAAATCCAGTTATGAACATAACAGAAGCATTTTTTTTCAGGGGGGAATAGAGTATAGGGAGCTTGTTTAAAGCCATCTTATACTTGGACTTGAACAGAAGATGAATAGTAATTAAAAACAAAACAAACAAAAAAGAAAGCAACTATATTCATTCAAATTATGGATAAGCAACATTCATAATGGCAAGATCAAGAGTAATTGTTGAAGAAGTACTCATATATTGCTAGCACATGCCTTGTATACTTATATACTCCATTATTTCTGTTGTTCTCTGTGTCAGTGATGTATCTTATGACTAAGGATTTATAATTTTATATTGCTTCAGACTGTTCTGTAGGGAATTTTTAGGATGTACCAAAAGCATGTTAGCAAGCATGATAATTACAATATATTCATTTTAAAATTTAAAATTGCTACATTTAAAATTTAACAATTTTTCTTCATTAACCAAAAATGCATTCAGACATGAAAGAAATTAAAGAAAGATTTATACTCAACATCTGGAGACACTAAAAAAGGCTGAAAATGGTGAACTTAAAAATATGTACAAATACTCTGGACAAGCATGAAGACATTAGACTAGTTGTTCATTTTAAATAGATTGTTTGAGCTCCACTTTCTTTTTCAGTTCACTAGTGCTTTTAGTCACCCAGCTCTTCATGTTGTTTCTACTTGCTTCCCTGCTGCTACATTTTGATTTTTGCTTCTTGTCTCTGTCTCCTGCTGTTCTTTTCAACAGTGTTTTGCTTTTTGTTTGATGAGCAGTGAAAATTGCAGAATTCTTGACCTCTAAAGAACAGACAGAACTTCAGAAATCAGGAATCTTGTAAATTGGACTTGGCTGCTGCTCCATGGAATACCATTAAACATCAAAGAGGACTAACCCCTCTCCCCCCCCCCCCCCCCCCCCCCCCTTTTATTTTTTAATTCTAAAAAAGTATATATAAAAGGTCTTACGCTATAATATTGCACATGGAGTAATTTCAGACTCTGGCAAGCATTAGTACAGACATTCCTGTTTTTAATTCTGCGGAACAAAGGCAATTTCAAGTTAAAGCCAGGAGTAATTTTTTGCACAATTACAAAACCTCTCAAAGTAAAGGGTTATCATTTACACTGTCCAAATTATTACTCCTTTCCTTTCCCCATTAGGTAAAAAAAGTGGAACATTATCCACAATATGATTACCTTGCACAATTCCTGTGCTTTGAATAACATAAAGGCTTTTTTTTTTTTTTTTTTTTTTTTTTTTTTTTTCCTGAAAGCCTGTCAGACATGTCAGAACATATGACATCTAGTCTTTGGTATATGGGTATTTTGTGGTATGCGGTACTCAAATCAGACAGGCATGTTAATTAGTTTAACACATGTGTGCAGAAAAATTATATATATTTCCCAGAATGCTAGCTGAAAAAGCATGTGCATCTGTACAGATACATGTAAGTAATAAGATATTTTGAGAACGTCTTTAACTAGTGCATTGCTGCTTAGTTCACTTTGTTCTCAGAATGTATGTCAAAACTAAGCAAAATTTGTCCTGGTAAATGTGTAGCAAGACTTGCATGTTAACAGTTTATTTTCAAGTTTTGAAATGTTATTAGTTAGCTCAGAACTTAAGCACCTTACTTAAGTTTAAACCTCCAATACCCTTTAAAAGTCTATATCCTCATATAGTAGTAAATTGAGAGTGAGTTGAATGACTTCAGATTTCACTTCTAGAAAATTCTTATCTGCATAAGTAATTTTCTACTGTTCACGGTATACTTTTTAAGGCTGTGAGTGTCTAATAGGCAGCTCCTCTCTATTGCTCCTCTCCTTCACATTTTTCCCCTTCTCCCCTGTGTGAGGCTGCTCCCACAGGCTACAGTCTTGACGGTAGTCAATGACTGCTCCATTGTGGGTCCTGTCCTTGAGCTCCAGTCTTCAAGATTGGACTACTCTAGCACAGATACCCCACAACCCACAGTTCCTACCAGAAACCTGCAACAGCAAGTGCTCTCTATATGTGGCAGTTTCCTCGCAGAGCTTTACTGGATCTGGATGGGAAGGTATTACCTTTCCTCATGGTAGCCCAGCTAGTACTGCGCTTTGTACATTTGGCTAGATTGGTGTTGATAACACTCCAGTGTTTTGGCTATTGCTGAGCAGTGCTTGTGGTTTAACCCATCAGGCACCTAAGCACCACACAGCCATTCACTCACTCCCCACACTCCTGTGCAATGGAGAAGAGAATCAGGAAAGAAAAAATAAAACTAATGGGTTGAAGTAAAGACAGTTTAATAGGACAGAAAATGAAGGGAAAATAATGATAATATTTATGATAAAGGAATATACAAAACCAGCCAGACCCCAAGCAGTGACCACCCTTCCCCCAGCCAACCCCACCAGTTCCATTGTTTATCATGATGTTTTATGTTATGGAATATCTCTTTGGTCAGTTTGAGTCAGCTGTCCTTCTTCTGTCCCCTTCCAGCTTCTTGTGCACCCCCAGCCTCCTCACTGGCAGGTCAGTTGGAAAAGCTGAAAAGCCCTTGACTTAGTGTGAGCACTGCTCTGCAACAAGTAAAACACCAGTGTGTTATTACCATTATTCTCATCCTAAACCCAAAACACAGCACATAACCACAAATGAACTGTATTCCAGCAGAAACCAGGACAGGCACCAAGGCTGTCTCTCCAACCTCCCCACCCCTGCCAAAAGCCAGTAGGCTGGGGGTGAGCAAGAGACTGGGAGGGAACCGAGCCAACTGTCTCTAAGAAACCAAAGGTATATTGCATACTTTATGAAATCAATATGTTGAACAATAAAACCTAAGAGAAAAGAGGAAGCAGGGGGCATTTTGTGAGGGAGCTTGATTTCTGAAGAGAGCTGCTACTTGTACTGAGGCCATGCTTCCCAGGCAGTGACTGTATGTTGCCTGCTGATGGGATGAGAAGTACAGATTTTTTTTCCCCTTTTGCTTCCATCCATGACCTTTGTTTTTCTTTCACTACGTCAACTTGCAAGTTTTGTTTCATGTATTTATTTATTTATTTTTCTATCTTATTTTCTTTCCCTGTCCTGCTGTGGGCACATGGTTACCAGCCGAGGTTAGCCCACCAGAAGGGCATATCTACATTGTGTAGTCCTCCACAGGCTGCAGTGTGGATATTTGTTCCAATATGGTCTTTCATGGGCTGCAGGGTACCTGCATCACCATGGTCTTCTCCAGGAGCTGAAGTGGAATTTCAGCTCTGGTGCCTGGAGTACCCCCTTCCCATCCTTCTCTGACCTTGGTGTCTATAGGATTGCTTCTTACAGGTTTTTCCTCACTCCTCTTTGTCAAATGCTACACAGCATTTATTATTATTATTATTATTATTATTATTATTATTATTATTATTATTACTATTATTACTATTATTACTATTATTACTATTATTACTATTATTACTATTATTACTATTATTATTTATTTATTTATTTATTTTTCAAGCAGTGCTACAAGTTTCACAGATTGGCTCCACTTTCTCCACAGATGGATTCTTTGCAGAACTTGTTGGAACTGACTGTGTCCAGCAGGGAGCAGTCCCTGGCCTCTTCTCATGAAGGCCCCTCCTACACCCTATATGCAACCACAACCTTGCTACATAAAGCAATAAAGGGGATGAGGGCACTGGTCATGCCACTGTCACCCTCAGCTATGCTTCACTCCTGCTCGAGGAACAGCTGTGCTAGCACTCATAATCCCTGGCAATACTTAGCTAAATAATGAATATGCCTATATATGCATTCATACACATGTATGCAGCAACACATAAATTGCTGGCAAAAGTCTGGGAGGTGATAATAATACTCATGAGTAATTGTAACTACGAGCTATTTTCCCATTATACCTATGTTTCACACAACAGCAAGCCCTTGAGAATTCCTGATGTTGTTAGCCCTTTGCTCATGCTAGCAGGTAAAACCTCAGCAAAAGTAGTTATTAATACAGGAAGGAGTATAACAATTAAAACTAGTAAGCAGTCTCAAAAAAATCAAGTATCATAAAGTAGTCTTATACAATAACAAAGTATTATTCAAATATATCCATTTAATAAATACCCAAAAGGGATACTTGAAATAAGACTACACTTATATGGTGACTTTCTCAAATAAATTACAGTTGTCTTGAACATCAGGGTTTTGGCAATTTTAGATGGGTGTCAGTGAAATTATTGTATTATATCTCTAATTTGCTTGAAGCTATTAAATGAAGAATCTAAATTATTATTATTATATCTATTTTCATTAGTGTTCTCAAGTACTCTGAAATGTGAGAGACATAATTTCCTAATGAACATACAACTAAAATTAGTTGAAGCTACATTCTGATAAACTAATAGATCTGAAAATGTACATAAAAATAATTGCTATCAGCAGCCAAAAGAAAACTTCATTTTATAAACCTCTACCTCTAGTAACTAAGATTGTTATGTAAAAATAAATGTTGAACTATTTGCCTGTTTGTTTTAGGAATAATTTGCAAAATGGAAGCAAAAGCTTATTTTGCTTTTTAAACTATCGATATAGAATTTAGAAATTATGGTCTGCTTTAGTTTTCTAAATAGAATTTAAATTGAAGAAAGTTATGAGTTTTAAACTGCTTGACAGGGAAAAAAAAGAACTACAGTTCAATGTTTAGCCTCTGATTCTATTATGACTCCGGTAGAACTTCAAATGGGAGAAATGAAGTTGTCTAGATGTGGAAGTCTGAGATCAGCTAAGACATTGTAAGTTTGGGATATACATGTTATATGTGTTAACAGAGAAACTAACAACTTTTCCTCTTCAGCCCTAAAACAGTAGAAATCTCTATTCTATGCCTGTTACAGGCATTTGTATTTCATCAGAAGGTTCTTTCACAGATATCCAATGAACAGCTACCTCTTTCCAGCAGACCATATCAAATGTGATCCCTCCCATTTCTCTTCTTTTTTGCAAAAATAAAGCAAATCTAAAAAAAATATATCCCAACTTGTTACAAGACATCTCATCTCATTTTCCCATCCTATTTCTTCATGAAATAGGGATGATTTGTGATCCTGATGAGAGCAGGTTTGGTGGAGGTAGAAACTACACTTTTTGAGAAAGGACATCTCTGCAGACATCCTAGCATGGGAGCAGAGGTGTAGAGATTAATTGTGAACACTGCACATATTAACAGTACAAAGAAGAAAAAAAGTAACTAAGAAAAGAAGTATATACTTTCTGTTGAATAAGGGAAAACTTCTAGAAAAATGAGGGATTTTTTTTTCCCTTTGGAAAGGAGATATTGATTCTGCTTATTTTGTTAGATCTTGGATTAATCTTTTCTGTGCTAAAACAATTGCAAATATTTTATAGTTTTTAAAATGTATGAAGATGTGTTTGTTATGATGATGCCACTTGCCAAAATTACTGATTAATCTTACTTGATAGTAGCTTATAAGTACTTAATCTTTAGTTGAATATATTGTAACATTTTTGAGAGATAAGGAAACGCTATGACAATCTCCACAGGTCATGAATCACCACAGCTTAAACTAGGGTATTTATTTAACTATCTGTATTCCAAGTTATTGTGTCATTGCTGTATAGATAATGAATAACATTTATGTAATCATTTCATATGTATTTCTAAATAAAGTTCAAAGTCAAGTAAGGTGTTCAATTTTTATGTCAATGTTTATTTTCAGGGCCTAGATATCCATCTTTACAGAAATCTAAGGTAGATCAAATCTATATTAGGTTTCATGTTTCAGAGGCTTCTTTGAAAACAAATGAAAGAAAAAGAAAACTACCTTGCACATAGGGTATGGAAAGTCATAGTACATGTTATGTGATGAACAGAAGTGAGGCTGTAACACGACAAACATACAATAAAATATAAACAGGACGTCAGCTAAAGTGTTCTATTACTCTCTGTAGAGTTCAGACAAATTGGTTTTTTATTAAGCCTGCCTGCATCAGCAAATCTGGTAACTTTTCTTCAGTTGAAAAAGCCACAAATCTGTTAACATGTAGGAAGCTGGTAACCTTCTCCAGCCTCTTATAGGAAAAGAGGCTGTTGCTCTGAGTTTCTCTGTCATTCTCAGGAACAATATATAGTGGCTGCTAGATGTGAAGTCAAGCCTTTCAAAATGGGGAATGCTCTTCCAGCTGAGGTCAGAAAAGTATCCAATTAACTGTCACGTCATTGACTGCTCATAGTCCAGCAGCAAAAGAAAATTGCTTATCCATTCACAAAGTAAAATTTGCACTAGGTCACTGTTAGCAATTTATTTCCACTCCTGTAACAGTCATTTCTTAACTGTAATAATCTCTTTTCTCTCCCTGGTCTTTTGATGTGAAAAATATGTTAACAAATCAAGACTGAGGGAAAAAAATATGGTGCTTGCTATCACTTGATGTTTGGAAATACAACTAACATTCTTTATTCAAGGCACTCTTTCTGTAAATTTTTAAACAGCTACTTCTCATCAGTAAATTTAGAAATATTACATAACATTTCTTTAAACTTCTTTTGTGGTTTGGGGCTCACAATTGTTATTGATACAGAATAAAGTTCTGACAGTGATGCTGCCATGGTGCTAAGATTTTATTGTTTTCAGTAGTAAACATAAAGATGTTCTTTAGCCTCACAAGATGTGAAGCCTTCCATTCATAGAAATAATAATTTCATTGGTAACCTCAGTTCATGCTAGGTATTTCTCAAGTTGAAGAAGGAATCTTCTTGTAGGAAGACCCAACTAACGAGGCTAATGCTTATAACAGAAGTGTTGAGTTAAGTATTAACTAGTTCTCTCTCATTGAAATTATTGCAGCTTGATGCTAATGCAGTGAATTACCAATTAACTTTTTCTTTTTCTTTTTCTTTTTTTACATTCAAAAAAGAGTAGATTCTACATTCCTGAATAAATGATGCAGATGAAAGTTTATAAAGCTATATCTGCACTGTCTCTGTCCCTACAATGCTTGATACTTTTGATTTTTCATAGGACCTTAGAATAATGAAAAGAGAATAGAAAATGTTTCCATACTTTTCCATAGCAACTTTAACATGGTTATTTGACATAAAGGGCATGAAGAAGGGATGTTCCTTTGTACCAGTTCAGTGAATACAGAAAGATTTGATGAGTTCTGACTCTTCCATAACTGCTAAAGCATTTCTAGAATGACTCTGAAGCCTGTGCTGCCCCTGAGGTCCTGGCACCATGAGCAGGTAAGGTAGTTCATAAGCTGCCTACATTCAGACTACTGAATGTATACTGGCAGAATACTGGCCAGAATACTGGCTACAAGTCCTATCCATTCTTGCAGCAAGAAATGTCAGAACATTTCTAGGAAAGGCTAAAGAATTTCAATTCTCACTGGAAATGCACTTTGATACCTAGACTATATGCACTAGGTTAGTTAAGCTTGAGAGTATGTTGCAGGAAGAACGGCTGAAAACACGACAGACACTAGTAGGGTCAGATCGTGCCCTCACTTTTCTACCCGAATAGCCTGACTTTCGAAGTAAACTTAACAGGGGCGGATAGTTTCTCACACAAGATTATTGGTCAAAAGCACTCAGACAAACAACTGCACGAAAACAACCTCACCTGCAAGAAAACAACCCCCTTGTGATTAGCAGTCATGTAGATCCTGTCCTTGAAGCCAGCTGCTGGCAACAATATTTTTCTAAATTCCTCAATTGGGTGATGTGGGAACACTGTCATGTTCGGATTTTGTCGCCTCTTACTCTCCCCCTTTTCTTTTTGCCACTGACCAAGCACCACAAATGGATGAGACACATGATTGCTAATTAGGAAGGAGAGTGCAACTTGTGGTATATGTTTGCAAGCAGAGCCAGCTGCAACCTTAGAAGCTATTTGTGAAAGAGCCTGCAGGTGGTAATTTTGTTAGTGTAATCTGCAGCTCTGCACTCCTGCACCGCAATAAAGGTAGTAACATTTCTAAGTCATCATTAGTAATCCGTACAGTGTGGCAACCCCACTGAATATTATCCAGGAACATTTGTACATCTGTCAAAGTATGTAACACTGTAGTTATATCACCTTTCTGTGGATGAATAGTAGAGTCTGATATTTTCCATCCCAAGTATAGCCATGGCTGTTTCTGTTGAACCTTCTGTGGGGATATCTTCAACCCTTTTGCTTCCAAAGTATCCTGAATAAACTTTAAATCTGAATCCTGGAAGCATTCTGGCCTACCAAACCAAATGTTATCCATAAATAATAATTTAAATAATTATTATAATTATAATTAAAATATAAATATCAATATTAAAATAATTTAATAAATAATTATATCACACCATGCTGTCCGAATGGATTGTAATGCCCAGTTCACATATAATTGACATAATGTAGGGGAATTCCTCATCCCCTGTGGAAGCACTAGCCATTCATAGAGCTTTGCCGGGGCTTGTTTGTTAATGGAGGGTACTATAAAAGCAAATCTCTGACAGTCCTGTGCCACCACATCTGGTTGCCTGGACTGATCAGCTCTCTGTACCAACATGTCCTCTACCAGTGTGGTTCTCGGCAGTGTAACTAAGATGTTTTGAGTTTTTGGGTTTGCATTATCAAATGCAAGCATTTTAAACACACTACTTTTAGACTCTGCTGTTAGATCAGGATGATCAGGAGTTGCTGCCCACAACCGATCAATAAATTTAGCATATAGTTCCACAGGGGCCTGTTCTACAGATGCGAATGGAGGTGCTTTCACAGAATCACAGAATCACAGAATTTCTAGGTTGGAAGAGACCTCAAGATCATCGAGTCCAACCTCTGACCTAACACTAACAAGTCCTCCACTAAACCATATCCCTAAGTTCAATATCTAAATGTCTTTTAAAGACTTCCAGGGATGGTGATTCCACCACTTCCCTGGGCAGCCCATTCCAATGTCTAACAACCCTTTTGGTAAAGAAGCTCTTCCTAACATCCAACCTAAAACTCCCCTGGTGCAACTTTAGCCCATTCCCCCTCATCCTGTCACCAGGCACGTGGGAGAACAGACCAACCCCCACCTTGCCACAGCCTCCTTTAACGTACCTGTAGAGAGCGATAAGGTCGCCCCTGAGCCTCCTTTTCTCCAGGCTGAACAAGCCCAGCTCCTTCAGCCGCTCCTCCTAAGACTTGTTCTCCAGACCCCTCACCGGCTTTGTTGCCCTTCTCTGGACTTGCTCAAGCACCTCGATGTCCTTCTTGTAGTGAGGGGCCCAAAACTGAACACGGTACTCAGACACAGTACTTTTCCCCTGGGAGACTAAGAAGAGCCCTCAGTGCGAGCTGCACAGCTGTTTGGTGAATAATTGCAGGGAACTGCAAGTGCATTTGGGTATTGAGATAAGGACCCTTTCCCTTTAACATCTCTGCAGGAATCCCATACAGAGGGTCCCTCGGTTGACGCAGTTGACCCGCTTCCCCCTGTGGTAACTGCAACTATTCCCTTTCAAACAATAACAATAGGGAAGGAGTTAACAATAAGTGCGCTAAGTTTCGTCAGTCAAGTGGACACATTAGTTTTGCCTGGAAAACCCATTGAATTATCTCTCAAGCTGCTTGGGATTGTAAACTGTAGTCCATAACTGTTTATTGAGCTTGTTGTAAAAGCTTGCAATCATGAGGCTGCCACAACCCGGTGCATTGCACAGGGTCAATAATAATAGGGCAGGCCAAGGATGTAGCATGCCAATGCCCTTCTATGATGGCATCACATATGACATCGGAGCACCTGTCCTTCCTTGGTGCCAATGGTGGTGTAGCGACGGACAATGAGGGAGTCGGCTCTGGTGGGGCAGATGAGAGAGGAAGCTCCTCCGAATCCGTAATTTTTAAGTTCTCAAATTTCACTAGCAGTTCTTGGAACAGCTCCTCCAGTGAAGGTCGATTTTCGCAAGCTGCTGCTGCACCTCTCATTGGCGAAGCATCCCAAGTGGATTTATTGCTGTCTGGCAGCAGCACAGATGCTGGCAGCACAGCTTTATCAAGATTTTCTGGTGCGGCGGGTGTGGAGGGTAGCCCCCACTCCCCATCAGCACTCTGTTCCGATAGTCCCTTAGTTATTTCTGCCACTGATTGATTTATTGATGAGGTCATATCCCAAACCGGGGTGGGTGCAGGAACCGACAAAAAAGACATCAGGGACACCTGCAAGAGAGCAACCCCCTTGTGATTAGCAGTCATGTAGATCCTGTCCTTGAAGCCAGCTGCTGGCAACAATATTTTTCTAAATTCCTCAATTGGGCAATGTGGGAACACTGTCATGAGAACTTCTCATAGTCGTCCTGGTAGTTTGATTTGCTCATCTGCAGCAAGTCATGGGAACTTTGCTGTTTCAAAAATCACTCAACAAGAGTACTTGCACAAGAGTATAAGCACAAGAGATATCACCCCAGGAATCTGCAACACAATGTCCCAATGTTGCAGGCAGAACACAGCCACCCTCTAGCACACCAGCTTCTAAGTGATGTGTGTTATTGTTCTGGCCTGGAGGCTCCCCCAGGCACCACTCTATACATAGTGTTGTATCACCTCTCAGAACTGCACATTGTTAAATGTTTTATATGACTTAGAACTATCAGCAAAACTTATTCTAAGAGATGCAAGTTGAATAATTTTCCTTGTGTATTTATTGCCGTTACAGTTTTGAAACTGACAGGGACAGCATAGTTTTCTTCATTCACTAAGGAAATAAAAGCATTTAACCAATAAGAGCAAGGAGCAAGCATTTTTATTTCTTTTAATTATTTTTATTAATTCATTTTTTAATTTAAAACATTCAACTATTAGGAGCAAGAAGAGGAGAGCTCCGAGTATCCTAAATATGTATCTAGTGAATTACATTACGTCAAAGCACTTACCTGCATCTATGGGTAATTTACATAATAGGCACTGTAGATACAGAAGATTTAAGGTCAGTATTAGCACACTGAAAAAGAATAATATTATTTATAAATTGTATAACATATCCCATTGATTGTGTATTTAGTAGGATGTTGGATTTGGATTGATAAAGGTTTAAATTTCTTGCTGTTTAATTTTCTCATAGAAAATTTTGTGTGTGTACTTTCTGAGATTCTCATATGGAAATTTTGTTTATTTGCTTATTTAAACTGCAAATAGTGGAGCAATTACTATTGTATTTTCCATGTTGAAGTTTTATCAGATAAAGAGTTAATCTGAATCTGACTGTGAAGAACTGGTAAAGTCTACGTATTCAGGTCACCCAAGATAACTGCACACCCATTCCATCTCCCTGAGAGAAGTTCATCAACTGCTGAACATCTGATGTCTGCACTATAGATATTTGCATATGATAGCAGTATTTTTTTATTTTTTTTTACATGGACATGATATTATAACTGGACATGATATAAGCCATGCTTTAAGTAGGGAGTTACATCAGACAATCTCCAAAGGTTCCTTCCACCCTAAATAGTTACATGATTTTATAATCCCTACCTGGAGCTCCAAGTTTGACACTTCTTCATTATGACTACTTCTAGTAGCTGCATAACTTCTCTGTCATTCATGTTGGCTATTTTAACAAGAACAAACAAATGACATTTATCCCAGATGTGTTATTCTTTACGCTTAATGCATAGTTGAAGACTTAATAAATACATTCTTGTAATCAAAATAGCAGGAATAGAATTACAAAGCTTATCTCTGACTTTTTTACAATCACATTATTACTTATATTTTAAGGAATCAATTATATATATCGCTTCTAATTTAATTTTTAACAGGTAAATACTTGATTAAGAAAAATAAATACTTGAGGAAGTGCATAAAATGTAAAAGTAAACTAAGGTGAATCACGGTGTCATTTTAAGGCAAATAAACTATTGGACAGAAAATTTTCTTTTCTACCTAGGACTCCATGTCTGAGAGAGGCTCTTTGCTGTGATATTGGGATTCTGTTCATTTACAGTCATTGCCAAATCACTCATAAAAGTTCTATAGTGTTATGGTTAATGATGACACCAGGCCTATGCAGCAGAACAGAAAACACTTAGTCATCACTTTACAGACAGCTGTCAGTGTTCTATGTGAACTTTTTTTTTTCCCCCCCTGTAATTAAATATGGATTATCATTAAACAATTAGTTTTCCCGTCACAGTATTACACTGAAATATATGTCAAAATTTCAATTAATATGGACATATAAGTTATAGTTAAAGTAATAAAATAGGAACCCTTTGTTCCTCTAACATGTAAAATACAAGTCAATATTATAGTATTTATAATACTTTGTATAATTATTTAAGGTTTTCAGGTCTAAGTTATATTTTTCCATGACCTCTTTAAAGGACAATAGGAAAGCTGATAAAAGCCCATTTCCATTCAATCATTTCAAATTAACAAACAAACAAACAAACCTATATATATATATATATAATGTGTTGTTACTTTTTTTTCTTTTTAAGAACATATCTCTGTGTAAGATTATGACTTTCTAAAGACTTTTACAGCATAGTACATTTTCTGTAAATATACGTATCAAAAATTATCTTGAGAAAAATATAACTTGTTATGATTATTATTTTCTGATGTTTCTTTGATATTAAATACATGAGAATTGTAATGCAAGAAACATTTTGTATAATTATAATGTATAGGGCTAGTCTTCATAATTTCTTTCACAGGCTTTTTTTTGTTTCTTTTTCATTACTACATATGATGCAATTAAAGAATTTTCCTTCTCTTGCCTTATTACAGACTCTTGGAAACCACTCTTTATATGTTAGGTTGACTGCATCTCATGGTATGACTAGGTAGAACATTTTAATTTAAAATATGAAGATCCTTGTCATCTGCAAACTTGGTGTCATCTGCAAAGTTACTGAGGGTACACTCGATTTCCTCATCCAGATCATTGATAAAGATATTAAAGAGGACTGGCCCCAGTACTGAGCCCTGGGGGATGCCACTAGTGACTGGCCTCTAGCTGGATTTGACTCCATTCGCCACAACTCTTTGGGCCCGGCTATCTAGCCAGTTTTAAACCCAGCAAAGATTGTACCTGCCCAGGCCATGAGCACCCAGTTTCTTGAGGAGAATGCTGTGGGGAACGGTGTCAAAAGCCTTACTGAAGTCAAGGTAGACCACATGCACAGCCTTTCCCTCATCTACCCAGCGCGTCACTTTGTCATAGAAGGAGATCAGGTTCATCAGGCAGGACCTGCCTTTCATAAACCCATGCTGACTGGGACTGATCGCCTGGTTGCCCTGCAAGTGCCGTGTGATGACCCTCAAGATAATCTGCTCCATGAACTTCCCTGGCACTGAGGTCAAACTGACAGGCCTATAGTTCCCTGGGTCTACCCTCCGACCCTTCTTGTAGATGGGCGTCACGTTTGCTTGCTGCCAGTCATCTGGGACCTCCCCCGATAGCTAGGAGTGCTGATAAATGACGGAAAGCAACTTGGCCAGCTCCTCCACCAGTTCTCTCAGTATCCTCAGGTGGATCCCATCCAGCACCATCGACTTGCATACATCCAGGTGCTATAGCAGGTCACCAACCATTTTCTGGTGGATTATGAGGGCCACATTCTGCTCCCCATCCCCTTCCACCAGCTTAGGGTGCTGGGTATCCAGAGAACAACTGCTCTTGCCACTAAAGACTGAGGCAAAGAAGGCATTAAGCACCTCAGCCTTTTACTCATCTCTTTTAACTAAGTTTGCCCCTGCATCCAGTAAAGGATGGAGATTCTCCTTAGTCCTCCTTTTTGTGTTGATGTATTTATAGAAACATTTTTTGTTATCTTTAACGGCAGTAGCCAGATTGAGCTCCAGATGAGCTTTGGCCTTTTTTTTGTCCCTGCACTGCTTCACAACATCCTTATAGTCCTCCCTAGTGGCCTGCCCTCTTTTCCAAAGATTATAAACCCTCTTTTTTCTCCAAAGCTCAAGCCACAACTCTCTGTTCCGCCAGGCTGGTCTTCTTCCGTGCCGGCTCATCTTTGGGTGCATCGGGACAGACCGCTCCTGCGCCATTAAGATTTCCCTCTTGAAGAGTGCCCAGCCTTCCTGGACTCCTCTGCCCTTCAGAACCGCCTCTCAAGGGACTCTACTAACCAGTGTCCTCAGCAGCTCAAAGTCAGCCCTCCGAAAGTCCAATACAGCGGTATTACTTGTCCCCTTCCTGGCCTCGCCAAAAATATTGAACTCCACCATTTTGTGGTCACTCTGCCCAAGACAGCTCCCGACAACCACATCTCCCACCAGTTCTTCTCTGTTTGTGAACAGAAGGTCCAGTGGGGCACCTCCCCTGGTAGGTTCACTAACCAGCTGCGTCAGGAAGCTATCTTCCACGCCCTCCAGAAACCTCCTAGGCTGCTTTCTCTGGGCTGTGTTGTGCTTCCAGGATATGTCTTGGAAGTTTAAGTCCCCCATGAGAACAAGTGTTGACGATTTCACAACTTTTGTCAGCTGCCTGTAGAACTCCTCATCAGTCTCCCCATCCTGGTTCGGCAGTCTATAACAGGCCCTCACCAGGATGCTTGCCCTGTCGGCCTTCCCGTTGATCCTAACCCATAGGGACTCAACCTTATCATTCCTAGCCTCAAGTTCCACGACATTGAAACACTCTCTCTGATATAGAGAGCCACACCACCATCCCTTCTGTGCTGTCTGTCCCTTCTGAAGAGCCTATAGCCAGACATTGCAGCACTCCAGTCATGACAGTGGTCTCACCATGTTTTTGTGATGGCAACCAAGTCATAGCCTACCTGCTGCACGATGGCTTCCAGCTCCTCTTGTTTGTTACCTATGCTGGGTGCATTAGTGTAGATGCACTTCAGTTGGACCATTGCCTTCTCCTCTGGCCTAGCCATTATTCCCCCCGGCACTCCTCCAACAAGCCTTATTTCAGCCCTGTCACCTTTCTTACCTAGTTTAAAGCCCTCTCAATGAGCCCTGCCAGCTCCTGGCCTAGGATCCATTTTCCCCTTATAGATAGGTGGGACCCGTCTGCAGACATCAGGCTGGATGCCAAGTAAACCACCCCCTGGTCAAAAAAAAACCACAAAATTTCTGTGTTGGCACCTGCTTCTAAGCCATGTGTTTTTCAGGTAGTCTTTCCGTGTCCTCTCTGTACCCCTCCCTGCCACTGTAGGGATGGACGAAAACACCATCTCTACTCCTGCTCCATCCAGTACCCGACACAGTTCCCTAAAGTATTGTTTGATAGCCTTCAGGCTTCTCTCTTCGATATTATCACTGCCAGCCTGGACTATCTCAAGAGGATACCAGAGGAATCAGAGGGGCAAATCAGGTTGGAATTTTTCCAGCAAAATCCCTGACTCTGGCCACAGGGAGACAGTAGATTTCCCTACGGGTAGGGTCAGGCTGACAAATACGGCCTTCTGTTCCCTTGAGGAACAGTAGGAATCGCCTACATCAATTACACTTCTATCTTTCTTTGTGGAGGCAGTCTTGAGGCATGGAGTAGACTTCCTCACCCTAGGCATCTTCCTGGGTACGCTTTCTACTTCATCCTCATCCACTGGTCTCTCAAGCTCAGGGGGAGATGAGGCCCCTCACTACAAGAAGGACATGGAGGTGCTTGAGAGAGTCCAGAGAAGGGCGACGAAGCTGGTGAGGGGTCTGGAGAACAAGTCTTACGAGGAGCAGCTGAGGGAGCTGGGATTGTTCAGCCTGGGGAAAAGGAGGCTCAGGGGCGACATTATTGCTCTCTACAGGTACCTTAAAGGAGGCTGTAGTGAGGTGGGGATTGGTCTATTCTCCCACGTGCCTGTGGACAGGACGAGGGGGAATGGGCTAAAGTTGCACCAGGGTAGGTTTAGGTTGTAAGTTAGGAAAAACGTCTTTACCAAAAGGGTTGTTAGGCATTGGAATGGACTGCCCAGGGAAATGGTGGAGTCACCATCTCTGGAGGTCTCTAAAAGATGTTTAGATGTTGAACGTAGCGATATGGTTTAGTGGAGGACTTGTTAGTGTTAGGTCAGAGGTTGGACTAGGTGATCTTGGAGGTCTCTTCCAACCTAGACAATTCTGTGATTCTTTGACTTCTGGAGGTCATAGGACCACAGCCCTTGCTCAAGCAGGGCCACCCTTCCTTCAAAAATACTGTTACATGTTTGCTTAGCTGATAAGAAAGCTGTATTTTGGTTATTCATTGTCAAGCTGAAAGGTTATTCTTTTGTCCTGTATTTCACAGTTTTCAGTCTTGCCAAATTGTATAAAGATAATATTTGATGCTAATGCCCCCTAATAGATTTTCAAGCTGTTTAGGGGGTAGGGTTAAGTTAAAAATATATCAACAACTCAAAGGAATACTCAGAAAATATTAAATCTGATTTGGCAAGAACAAAATGTTTATACTTGGTGATAATTAGCTGAAGAAATATAATATGTATCATTAGTGGATAAGCAGTGAGCAAGGGAACTGGGAACTTTCACAATTGTGAAAAAGAAAATTATGCAGGAATGTATAATAGATGTATTGTCCAAAACAAAATTCACGGATTTCTTCATCCTCAGAGTTCAGTTTAGAGATACGCACAATTCAAGAAGTATACAGGTCAATTTAAGAGAACACAGGGAGAGAAAAAGAAAATAGTCAGATCTAGAAAACATGATCTACAGAAGGGATTAAAGAATTGGGGATATTTCATTTAGAGAAAGTAAAATCTGAGGTGTAAAAGTCTGATGCATAGGGAGGAGTCATTTGTCCTCTATGCCTGCAGTAAACAGCACAAAGAGCACTACTCTTGTAATATATCAGGAATAGTTTGAAATGATTGTATAAATGAGTTTTATTTTTTCCACAACCATTAAATTTTCAAATTATAAAAATCTCCTCATAAAATTTCTGGTGTACATGAAAGTACTAATTTCAGTGAAAAAAAAAAAAAAAAAAAAAAAAAAAAAAACATAGCCTGTATTTATTTTTAGACTTTTCACATATGATTTCCCCTCTAGTGAACAGTTTCATTCATTGCCAAAATTTTCTGAATATCAGGGAGATATACGGTAATTG
Organism: Anas acuta; assembly: GCF_963932015.1. Classification (NCBI taxonomy): domain Eukaryota; kingdom Metazoa; phylum Chordata; class Aves; order Anseriformes; family Anatidae; genus Anas; species Anas acuta. Next base: position 48,178,829 of record NC_088979.1, on the reverse strand, counting down.
AATTATTATAATCTTTGCCATCAGCAAAAGCTGGGTGTTTTCCAGTCTTTCACCTCTGATGAAAGTGACATGTAAACCCTTTATGAATTCTCTTCTCTTATTTTTTGGCTCTGCCTCTCTATTTGACACACACTGTTTTCCAGCATGAGTTCAGAACAGTCAGATGACATTTCTTTTGAAAATTCATGTTTTATACCAGAGTTTAAAAACTTGCTGGATAGCCAGACCCAAAGAGTTGTGCGAATGGAGTAAAATCCAGCTATTGGCTGGTCAGTAGTGGCATTCCCCAGGGCTCAGGACTGGGGCCAGTCCTCTTTGATATCTTTATCAATGATCTGGATGAGGAAATCGAGTGCACCCTCAGGAAGTTCGCAGAAGACACCAAGTTAGGTGTGTGTGTCGATCTGCTCGAAGATAGGAAGACTCTGCAGGACGATCTGGATAGGCTGGACTGATGGGCTGAGGTCAACTGTATGAAGTTCATAAAAAGTTCAACAAGGCCAAGTGCTGGGTGCTGCACCTGGGGCACAACAACCCCAAGCAGAGCTACAGGCTGGGGTTGTCATAGCTACAGGCTGGTGTTGGGCTTAGTTCATCTCCAGTCATTGACTGAATTAATAAATTCTTTTAATAGAAAATAATTGTCAAAGATATTTACCTAGAACATATCCTATAAAACAAATAAGATAAATAAATACCTAATATAGCATATTTCAAATGAAGAAAAAGCTACTCCAGACTTCTATTCTATTATTCATACCCAATTCAGTTATAAATAACTAGAACCATTTATTTTGTAAATTTATGTGGTTTACAATTATATATAATATGTGCATACATGCATGTATGCACAAATTATATGCATATATATACATGTATATATATTTATTTACAATAAACCAGTGTTTATTCAGCAAGCTAGTCTTAAAGGCTTCTCCATCATTTCAAATGAGCTTGAAAAATAATTTGCACTAACACCTTACACATTATGCCATCAGCAGAAAGCTAAGGATTTTTAATCTTATATAAAACACCTTTAAACTGTTAACTAAAGCAAATTTTAACATTCAGCTTTGAATCTCAGCAGGATTTCTTCAATTTCTTGCTTTTTTCCTCCATTATCACAAAACCTTCTTAAAGTTGGCCTGAAATGACACTAATCTAGCATAGCTATTTGCAGTTTAATTAATGGATTTCTGTCAATGTAGATTTACACAGACGGATGTTTTGGGTCTCACCTGCTGGCAGTATGATGGTATTATCAGGATGGAGTCACTCTGTGTTTCAAATAGCAGAATAATACCTTTGTAATAACAAATATGTAGATCCAGAAGAAAATCATACAATTTACTGGAACTGAAAAAGCAGATGGGACCTTTGGCAAATGATGCTATTCTTGCTTGCCATTGAGTGTTTATTCTAAAAGCATCTGTAGCACTGCAGGCAACATTTTTTTCTAAGTGAAGAACCCTGTGTACTGAGTATTAAGTACCTCACATTTCCTTCAAAAACAGCATGAAAATTTACCTATTTTTGAAACTTTCCCCTCTACTGCCTTGTGAATGATGTAGAAAATAGAATCAAAATATATGACTAAAAGATTACAGCTATGTTGTTTTTTCTATGTAGTGATGTATAGTTTGCAAAAAATATTACTACAAATATATTTTTTGCAGTAACATCCCCATTCTCAGCAAGAAATCAACAATATAACAAACTTACATATTACTAAGTTATCATTACTTTTTCAAATATATTATAAAATTTTCCTTCACACAGTAATATTTATATCACAGCGCACCTCTACTTTTAGTCAACAAATAACTAATTTAGCAAAACTACAGTTTAAACAGTACTGTCTTTTTTTCTTACTGCATTTTTTCACTTACCTTTCTTTAAAAAAAAAAATAATTTTTAATATGTCTCCATAGGACTAGCAAGAATATAAGCCTTGTTACATTATCATTACAGGGACATATATCTTATTTCTTATATCATTTTGCAATACGCAAACTACGTATTTTATGTTAAGTAAATAATTCTTTACTCATAAAAGTTTTTCTTGTTTACATTATTTGAAATAAGTATGGTAGCTTGAAAGAGTGAAGACAGAATGCAAGTACTTATTTCTGAGGATGGAAATGTAGAGTTAAACATGAAGAGCTGATGAAGATTATTGGTGAGTCTTGGAATTTTACTGGGAAGAGCAACCTATCTCACCCATAAAGAGAAAGAAAACTTGAAAACAAATAAGGAAAAATAAAATAAAATAAAATAAAATAAAATAAAATAAAATAAAATAAAATAAAATAAAATAAAATAAAATAAAATAAAATAAAATAAAATAAAAAAGTAAAATATGAATGAGAGTACATTAAAAAAAAATCAGCAAAGGCATGACCCAGTCCAGAAGAATGTCTCATTGTGAGACATTTTGAACACATTAACATGTGTCCTCATATACTACCATGCATTAAATGCTACTAGATTTTCCATTCTTGAAGTGTTTTTGTTTGTTTATCTGTTTGTTTCTTGTTTGTTTTTGTTTGTTTGTTTTGGTTTTGGTTTGTTGGTTTTATTTTTTCCAGCACTTCTTATGGCCACAATACATCATGCTTTCTAATCTTTTGGTGGAAACATTTTTTTACAGCACAAACACAAAATTTGTGCTTGTTTGTAGTCCTACACTGTTCCCCTCCTATAAAAGGTCTTCAGAAAGAATTTTGATGGTAGGTACTCAAGCTGTATGTCACTTGAATTCTGTTTCTTCTCTGGAAGAAAATTTCTACAGAAATACTTTGCAGATGATACAGATCATTTTCCTCAAGATTTATTTCACTTTTTTTGAAGACAGTCAACACCTTTTCTAATTTGTAATTTAGAAAAAGAAAAAAAAAATACAAAAAAAAGGTTCTGTCACCCTCACAGTAAAGTTTTCTCATATTCAGATAGAACTTGGTTTGTTTCAGTTTATGCCTGTTGCATCACATCCTATTACCATGCACCATAGTCCTGGTGAAAAAAAAAGAAAAAAAAAAAAAGAAAAAGAACATCTGAAAATAAATTAGTAATTTATTTCAAGCACTATGATATTATTGTATTTACACTAACTGAATCTTTTACTCAAGGTAATTTATAGTTTATATTTACCATGCAATTTGTAAAATTGATGCTTAAATAAGTTTTCTGTAAAAATAAATAAATAAATAAATAAATGTATTACCAGTTCTTGACAAATAAACATGATGATATTACTTCATCTTTCTATTATATAAAATTACTCAGGTAGTTTAAGTAATTCAAAGTTCTACCTTATACATTTGTTTTCTGGAACTAATCTCACCCATTATTAAGATGATATGAATCTATAACCTGGTAGAAAGCTGATGGGCTTTTTTCTTGTTGCTTTTTTTGTTTGTCTGTTTGTTTTTTTGGGGGGGTAGGAGAGTAGGAGAGGGATCTGTTTTGTTGTTGTTGTTTGGCTGGTTGGTTTTTTCTTGCTGGGCTTACTTATTGCTGCCATAGGGAACTTAAATCATAGAATCATAGAATCATAGAATATCCTGAGTTGGAAGGGACCCTTAAGGATCATCAAGTCCAACTCTTGACACCGCACAGGTCTACCCAAAAGTTCAGACCATGTGACTACGCGCACAGTCCAATCTCTTCTTAAATTCAGACAGGCTCGGTGCAGTGACCACTTCCCTGGGGAGCCTGTTCCAGTGTGCAACCACTCTCTCTATGAAGAATCCCCTCCTGATATCAAGCCTAAACTTCCCCTGCCTCAGCTTAACCCTGTTCCCGCGGGTCCTGTCGCTGGTGTTAATGGAGAAAAGGTCTCCTGCCTCTCGACACCCCCTTACGAGGAAGTTGTAGACTGCGATGAGGTCTCCCCTCAGCCTCCTCTTCTCCAGGCTGAACAGGCCCAGTGACCTCAGCCGTTCCTCGTACGTCTTCCCCTCCAGGCCTTTCACCATCTTCGTAGCCCTCCTCTGGACACTCTCCAACAGTTTCATGTCCTTTTTATACTGTGGTGCCCAGAACTGCACACAGTACTCGAGGTGAGGCCTCACCAGCGCAGAGTAGAGCGGGACAGTCACCTCCCTTGACCTAGTAGTGATGCCGTGCTTGATGCACCCCAGGACACGGTTGGCCCTCCTGGCTGCCAGGGCACACTGCTGGCTCATATTCAACTTGCTGTCTACCACGACCCCCAGATCCCTCTCTTCTAGGCTGCTCTCCAGCGTCTCATCGCCCAGTCTGTACGTGCAGCCAGGGTTTCCCCGTCCCAGGTGCAGGACCCGGCACTTGCTCTTATTGAACTTCATGCGGTTGGCGATCGCCCAGCTCTCCAACCTATCCAGATCCCTCTGCAAGGCCTTTCCACCCTCATTCGAGTCCACAACTCCTCCAAGTTTGGTGTCATCAGCAAACTTGCTCAAAATACCTTCTATTCCTACATCCAGATCGTTTATAAAAATATTGAAAAGTACCGGCCCTAAAATGGAGCCTTGAGGGACCCCACTAGTGACCGCCCGCCAGCCTGACGCAGCGCCATTCACCATAACCCTTTGGGCCTTCCCCTTTAGCCAATTGCTCACCCATCATATGATGTTTTTATTTAGCTGTATGGTGGACATTTTGTCCAGTAGGATCCTATGGGAAACCGTGTCAAAAGCCTTGCTGAAGTCCAAAAAAATCACATCAGCTGGTTTCCCTTGGTCCACCATACGGGTGATCTTATCATAAAAGGAAATCAAGTTAGTTAGGCAGGATGTCCATCTGCAGCCATTTAGATCAGCAAAATGTCACTTCACTTGAAGTGGGATATAATATTGCATAATTCAAGTCAATAAACAAAGCTAGACAGGAAATCCAAGGTGGCTTATCAAAGTGATTTCTTATAAGCATGAGCATATTAATCTTTTTGATGTATGTTGTTAGCCAACATTTGGAGTCTAGCAGATTGTATCAATTATGAGAAGAAACTTCATCTAAGGAACTGTTTAATTTTATTCAGTCCTGTTTATTTATAAACAAGTTTGTTTTAATCCTGGTCACAGCACAAATCACATAAAAAAGAGATTTGGAACTTTGAGCACAGAAACTATAAAATAAAAGTCTCAAGAGAGCATCATGCACCTAGTATTTGCCTTACAGTTACCTTTGGTTTTCAGAATTATTCTACATTCACTTTTGAGAAGAGAATTCCCACTTTTCCCTCAAATGTCATATTCATTAAATAATACTCATGGAATATTATAATATTATTGCAAATAACACACATTACAACTAATTTGTTGGACGTTGCTCCTTTTGTTTTGGCACTGCAGATTTTATAAAAGAACACATCTTTCTTAATAATTAATAAAATGCCTATCATTGCTTTCTGTTCTATTTTTAAATTTCTGAACCACTCAGTTTTTGTTTCTTATCCACTGGAGTTTGTTTTTCTCAAAATTTAAAACTTTTGGGCACATTAAGGAAATGGATAAGTCATTTTCCTTCTCAGACTTTTTAACTTGTATAACATCTATTTATAGTTGCAAGTAGGGATATAATATTTAGTATAGTGTAATAATAATAACATCTTCAGAAAGTCACATCCTTCATATGACATTTAAAAATGCAAATTACAAAAAATAAAATTAAATAAATAAACACAAAATCAGTATCTGAATCAATGAAGGAATGGTGGAACATAGTAAACCACAGGAATATTAGAAGGTATTTAGAGATACATATGTAGCAAGTGGGAAATATTAGTGCTGGTTTCACTTCATTGTTAATCTGCAAGTAGTTAAGAGTTTGATTATTTTAAAAAATCTAGTAATATTATAGTGTACCATGCTACAGGTATTTAAATGTAAGTAAAAAATAATATCTACATAAGGAAAAAATATATACACTTTGTTTGTGTTGATTAATAAGTTACAAGAAAAAGATCCACCTTCCCTGTTGTGGGCGGGGACACCTACCAGTAAACCAGGTTGCACAAAGCCCCATCAAACATGTCCTTGAACACTTCCAGGGATGGGGCATCCACAACTTCTCTGAACAACCTGCTCTGATGCCTCATCACCCACACAGTAAGAATTTCTTCCCTGTATATAATCCAACTCTACCCTCCCTCCTCCTTTCCTCACTCCCTCCCTCCCTCCCTCCCTCCCTCCCTTCCTCTCTTCCTCCCTTCCTCCCTCCCTTTCTTCCTTCCGTCCTTCTGTCCTTCCTTCTGTCCTTCCTCCCTTCCTCCCTTTCTCTATTAAGCCATTACAGCTTATCCTACCACTTCACCCCCTGATAAAGAGTTCTGCTCCGGGTTTTTTATAGGCCTCCTTTAGGCATGGAAAGCTGCTATAAGGTCTCCTCAGAGCCTTCTCTTCTCCAGGCTGAATAACTTTACCTCTCTCACAGAAGAGGTGATCCAGCCCTCTGATCATCCTCGTGGCCCTCCTCTGGACTTGCTTCAACAGGCCTGTGTCCTTCTTGTTTTGGAGACCCCAGAGCTGAACACAGTAGTCCAGGTGGGGTCTCATGAGAGCAGCGTAGAGGAGAATCACTTCTTTTGATGCAACCCAGGATGGGCTGCCAGTGTACATTGTTGGCTCATGAATTTTTCATCAGCAATTTAATAAAGACTTCTCAATGAGTTTAATATTTCTTATTTCAATAGTCAGTACCTGAATTATTAGCATACATCTGCTCAAGGGGTATAAATAATTTTCATATTAAAGAGCATGTGTTCTCTGTGGCCTTACTCAAAAATGGCTGAGGGTTGTGTTTTTGGTGTTTTTGTTTGTTTGTTTTTTTGTTTTTGTTTTGCTTTGTTTTGTTTGTTTTGTTTTTTAAATGAATATTAACTATGGGCAAACAAGAGTTGTTTAATAAATAGGAAGCTACATTTTCAGTAAGTGAGGTAAAGAAGAGAAAAATGCATGCCTTAAAATATCCAATTACATTTCTCAAAGAACTCATGCTGCATCCAGTATAATTGTGACAGCACTTTAAGATTTTTTTTCCCCCGTAAGTAAAAATAGCAAATGACATACTATTCTCCACATGGCTTAAGGTTTATGTATATATGAAATCTGGTAATTTTCTTACTTCTCATTTCTGCTGCTTTTGTTTTTATGTACCTTGTGTATAATTCATAGAATGAAATAACTTTTCTAATAATTATCTATGATCTGGATACTACTTTCATCTTCATTTTTAGTTCAGAAAGACTTAGGGATTTTTTTAAAGTATGTCTAAGGAACATTGCATTGTCCTTTGATGTTCTTTATTTTACAGTTACTTCACATAAATACTGTACAGACCCACATTTATTTTAATTTTAATCAAAGACCAAAATATTTCTTCACCACTGGAAAAGATCTAGTTCTCAAAATACATATCAAACCAAACTGCAAGAAGAAAAAAGAAAAAAAAAAAAAAAAAGGAAAAAAAAAAAGGAAAATCAAAAGAGGAGAAAAGAATTAGATTCACAATTTCCCTAAACAATATTTTATCATAATTTTCATAGTCAGGAAGAAGTCAGACAGCCTCTTAATAAATATATTATTGTCATCCCTTTTATTCCTCTTCTGAAACTTTTCCAAGGAAAATGAACACCTACATAAGTCACTTTTGACCTAATATAATTTTAAGTGGTTTCAGCATAAAATTAACATGTTCATTGATTTCTAATAACTGTAAATATTCAAAGTCTTGTTAATATATCCCCTTAAATTTAATCTATGTCTGAATACTGAAAGGCACTACTTTTCATTATATAACAATATTTCTATTGTTACACATTACATTGTATAGTGATATAACATTGTATTATGTTATGTTATATCATATCATATATCATATTATAGAATATATATTGTATAATATCATAAAATCATAGAATGGCTTGGGTTGGAAGGGACCTCAAAGATCTTTTAACTCCAGCCCCCCTGCCATAGACAGGGTTACTACTCACTAGATTAGGTTGTCCAAGGCCCCATCCAGCCTGGCCTTGAACACCTCCAAGTAGGGGGCATCCACAATTTCTCTGGGCAACTTGTTCCAGTGCCTCACCACCTTTACAGTGAAGAATTTCCCCCTAATGCAATCTAAATCTCTTTTAGTTTAAGACCATTCCCTCTTGTCCTATCATTATCTACCCAAATAAAGAGTCCTCCATCTTTTTTATAAGACCCCTTTAAGCATTGGAGGGTCACAATGAGGTCTCCCTGGAGCCTTCTCTTCTCCAGGTGGAACAGCCCCTGCTCTCTTGGCCTTTCTTCATAGGAGAGGTTCTCCAGTGCTCTGGTCATCTTTGTAGCTCTCCTCTGGTTTTGCTCTAACAGGTCCACTTCTTTCTTGTGCTGGGGCCCAAATATATATATAAATTATTTTATAACAATATAATGTTACACAACATGGTATAACAATATTTGTAAGTTATTTCCTATATTTTAGATATTGACATTAGAAATGGTGTGACATTACTTTTAAAATTTAGCCGGTACATTTCTTAGAAGATCAAAGACCTCCAATGGAGGTAGTCACAGTAAATGCAAACTCTTTTTTCTGGTTCAGCTTCTCTAGTTGATTTTCAGGGTTTTCTGTTGTTTGTACTCACTCCTCCCTCCCACCCCTCTTTTTATTTCTTTAATAAAAAATCATTAATGAATGGCATGTACAATGCTATTTTTCAATAAAATTGGTTAAATTTTTGGTTGACTGTCCAATATGCAAATAAATAATAGAGGTAGAGACTGCCCTTTCCAGAACCCTGGAGTTCTCTCTTTGCATATGTAAGGTCTGACAGAGAAACTGTTCCTGGGATTATTCTCGATCTATAATGCAGACTGCAAGCCTTGCCGTTCCATCTCTACCATTCTTTATTTCAAGAGCTTCTGGTATCTGGCCAAGTCTAGAGAAGATTGCCAGAACAGGAAAGCTACTCTGTAGTGGGAAGTACGAGCTGATGTTCTGGCACAGAGGTACAGCACAAGATTTTTGCTAATTAATAACATATGAAATGTGTTTTTTTTTGACGATGGTTTGACATCAAACATGAACAATAAGTCTGACACATAAACTATTCTCAAGCTCTTCTAAAAAAAGCTTTAAAGTACTTGAAAGTAACCATGTGTCATTACTAAACAAACATTGGAAGGAGGAAAATCTGCCATTGACAAACAGCTGTTCTTCTTCAAAATATGTATATACATTCTTGACGTTCCTTTCTATCTCTGTATCTTACAATCATTCTAAAACGTAGCTGGCAGGGAGTACAAGGGGAGGCCATGTGGACCGCGCATGGGAAGAGGAGCCTCAAATGTAGACCTAAAAATAATTCCATAGTAAAAAAAAAGAAAATAAAAAAATAAATTCAGACTATTTTAAAGTAGGAAAAAAAAAAAAAAAGTAGTATTCTGACTATAGTTAGCATTCTAACTAATTCTGTAGTATAAAAAAATCTGATAATATTTTTTATGTATAAATAACCAAAATATTTCTGTTCATGACCTTTGATTATACTGACAGAGAGTCTGGCAACCAGTATACAATGACTGTTTAGTGGATGTGCATGATTACAACTTGGGAAGTGACTGTGGCAATTCATTCTTACATTCTCTCAATTAACAACAATTTTCAGTCACTAGTGACCTTGGATTAGTTAAATCCATCAACCTAACAGCACAAGGTATACAAAAGAAATAGAACATAATCATCTTCGTTATTTTAACATACGTTAAAATGTTTATGCCTTTTCTTGTATAGAAAGGCTGTAACAGCAAATTGTATCAACAGTGAAAATAGTAACTCTGAAAACCTGAAAGGCTAATCTAATTTTCAAAAATGAAAATCAAAATAACATCTGTCTCCTCGCAAGTCCTACGAGGAGCAGCTGGGGGAGCTGGGTTTGTTCAGCCTGGATAAAAGGAGGCTCAGGGGTGACCTTATCGCACTTTACAAGTACATTAAAGGAGGCTGTAGTGAGATGGGGGTTGGTTTATTCTCCCACGTGCCTGGTGACAGGATGAGGGGGAATGGGCTAAAGTTGTGCCAGGGGTGTTTTAGGTTGGATATTAGGACGAATTTATTTACTGAGAGGGTTGTGAGGCATTGGAATGGACTGCCCAGGGAAGTGGTGGAGTCACCATCCCTGGAGGTCTTTAAAAGACGTTTAGATGTTGAACTTAGCAATATGGTTTAGTGGAGGACTTGTTAGTGTTAGGTCAGAGGTTGGACTCGATGATCTTGAGGTCTCTTCCACCTAGACAATTCTGTGATACTGTGATTCCTTTTTGGGGATATAGGAGGGGGGGGAGGGGCATCAGACATCACTCTTTTTCATATGTGTGATTTCATAGGTATGAAATGCTATGGGAAAATTTCACTGAAAGTGATATAATATCATATAATGTCATATGACCCTTGTGCTTTTCCAACATTATGTTGTCCAAATATTATTTTTCTTTTGTTAATGTAAGATTCAATTATGCTATTTTTCCTTACTCTCTTGAGAAATTAATTCTATGAATTCATTCTATGAAACATTCATTTCAGTAGTATTACTTTTCTTATTAAAATTAAAATCCCTAAAAGTCTAATAAATCAAATAAATATGTTCAATGTTTTATTTTCAATGTTTCCTTTTCTTTCTGTTGTACTTTTCTAAAAACAGGTGTCTATTTTCTTTGCTTTTTGTTAGGCAACTGGAGATATCTTAAACAACAACAACAACATCAAACAAACAAACAAAACCCCTCAACTTTCAGAAATTTTTTGAGGACTACTCTCTAAAAATAACTGATTTAAAAGCCTAAGATTGGCTAACTAAACACTGTAAAATTAAAATATTAGATCTCTTACAATGTTACCCTAAGCCATTATTAACAATGATCTGTTTTGATAGTTTTAAAGTCAGATGTCATTTTGTCATCTTGCACAATCTGTTAGTCTGTTACCATGAAATAAATTGTATAGTCTGTTATACAGATTAAAACAAAAACATTATTGGTAATAAATTCCCAAGAGAAAGTGCAGTTATTCTATGGTGCGATTGTCTTTAATCAGCTAAATGCTATATTTGCAAGAAACTAAGTGTTACAAAAATATTTCCACGTTTTTCAGAATGCTTACCTGGTAAAGATAAGTAAAGTTAAAGATGAGTAAAAATAAAATACAGTTTATATACATCTCACTCATTATTTTCAGAGTTTCATTTTCAATTGACCTTTTGCTGACTCATAATAAGGCATTTAGAGCTGTTTTAATTGTTCAAAAATAAATAAATGAACGTGTGTGCAAGCTAATGATAATTTTCATGAGACACATTAGATAATGCTTAAAAGCAGGAGATGATTTACATACCTGACTCAAAAGACCTGATGAAGTATAATAACATTAGTATTACTGTGTCTCTACTGGTTTTGCTACAGTTATTACTAATACACATTTGCATCTGAAAAGATGATTGTACTCCCTATTCCCTTTGGAAGGAAAAATAAATAAATTAAATTAATTTTACATTTATGTTTTTGCTTGGACAGTTACAGGTACAGTTCAAAAGAATTTTGTATAAAAATTTCATGCAGAAATATATAATCATTGTTTTCTATTATTAAGCAGATGATTAATTTCAGACCAGCTATTTGGTACAAGTATTTTGATTAGAGAAATTAACAGCAAGATACTTTCTCTCTTTGTTAAAATCAAAATATTTTCTACCTCCACTAGCAGAGAAGAGAGAGAATGAAAGTCCTTTACTCTCAAGGGAAATGTGTCTGTCTTCAACAGGAGTAAAATTGGCTGAATATCAGTCAATAATTTTATTTTTATTTTGCTTTCTAAATTTTGAACAGAGAAAATATGATCCAAAATCAAACAGATGTTTACTGTTTATATTAGCACATGGTACAATATTGTGACTCTCTTGAAAATTATTCACCTTTCACACTTCTCCAAAGGCTGAAATTTTGTCTACACGAAAGGGTTTGGCTTGCTTTATTCTGACTAAAATGACCTAAGTTTAAACAAACTAAATCTTACTATGGATTAAGCATTTGGATACTGTAGATTTTATAAGCCTACTTCACAGAGAATTATGTAATAATAATAATAATAATTAAAAAAGCAGACATATTTGTATGAGAAAATCACTACACATTTCTCTTAGCAGTCCTCCAGTTATGATCTATTCTGATTGCATTTTCCATAGGTTAGCTGATATGTTTACATTCCTTCACATATGCTGAGTACACTGTAAATTCTCTGCTAAAATGCTGTCAGGAAGTATGAATTAAGCCATTTGTCATTGCATGCTTGTAAAACAAAATTATTTTGACACTAGAATACATACAGAAAACTATGCAAAGGAACAACTAAAGATGTTACAGTCCTATATTTAACAACTTTGAATGAGGAAAAGATTAGAAAAAGCCAGGGCCAAAAATCTAAAATCCCACCATGTTTAAACTATCCATCCAGATTTTGTGAACAGTGAAATTAGAGAGCATCCACATTATCCTTTTCTTTTTCTTATTTGTCTTTTGCTGGGGCAATCCCACTAGGAAATTACTTCTCTCTGTGTACAGAAGGCAGTAATTTTTTCCTTAACCCTTCCTTTCCAACACAATGAAAAGCCTTAACGAGCATAAAGAAAGCCTTCTAATACGTTATATATTATACTGACTAGAGAACTGTTAAAACTGGGTACAATCTGAATATGTTTCACTCTTTGATCAACATGCAGTTGATCAAAGCAATTGCAGTTTTCAATACATTTTATGAGATTCCGTGATAGCATTATTATATTCTGTGACAGAAGCGTCACAAAAATGGTGGATAGGAAAAGGAAGAATGAAAGCAGAAGTGTAAGAACAACAATTTTTTTTCTTAAATGTAAGGTACTAAAAGGTTTTGTTTGTTTGTTTGTTTTTAGTATCATTACTATTTTTTTGTTTTGGCAGGGGGACAGCTTAACATGCATTTCACTTAAGATTACATCAATCAATCTTCCAGTTCAGAAATCTGAAATAAATAAAAACTAATGTAGAAGAATGAGGTTAGACTTTTCAGAGATGCAAAACCAGTCAGGTGAAGTATGTAATGTACTATTCTGAGATTGGGAGAAAAATAAATAAATAAATAAATAAATAAAGTTGGAAGAGACCTCTGGAGTTCATGTATTCTAACTAAAACTGAGATGTTTTACCAGAGCTTCACAATGAACTGAAGCTAAAGAATATGTGAATGTGTGGAATTTACATGTGTGAGAATTGAAATTGTGTTTTTGCAGTGGATAACTCCACTAACCTTGCATATTTGAAAGTGACTGTACAGGCATAACAGCGGGGGGTATGTTAAGCAGATAAGTGGTGGGAGGAAGACGGGAGAAACCTATCCAAGTGGGGCCCTAGGTTAAGGAGGCTACACCCACCACAGGCACCCTGCTACTCCTGTCAGGAATACCAACCCATGTTGCAATACCTACCACCCCATGTTGAAGGATTCTGGTGTAGTCAGCCAGGGGGCCAGACAAACATAGGACACATTGGAGAAAAGTGTTTGGTGTTAGTTACATCTCTTGTGTAACACTTGTAAATGTGTCGTTAATTAAGCTTTTCTGTATTGGTAGAAAATGCAACTATTATTTCATTTGTAGCTAAGTAATGATAATTGCTGTATTTTGATTTGAATATCTGACTCCACTTAAAAGTATCGAGAGCTCTTTTTTCCCCATAACAGGACATATATAAAGTGTCACAATATTCTTATAGTGAAATCCTGTATGTTGAATGAAAATAATAAATAAAATGTAAACACATTTTAAATACTTTATGTATAACAGAGTCTGCTTTATTTTATTCAAGACATTCTGCATAAGGACAGGGTGACAAAACAGACAGAAAGAAAGAGAAACTAATCTAATCAAACAGCTGTTTTTATTATTATTTGTATGAAAAGGAGAGTAGAAGAAGAGAAGCATACTAAAAGTATTAAGGGTTTTGGATAAGACAATTTGGCAAGCTTTCATTTCTGCTTATTAACTTGCCCTCCCATGAGCCAAGATCCACAACCTTCTTAAACTTTGAAGGTTGCAAATATTTTTAACTGGACTGGTTATTGACAGCAAATCACTATAGACACTTTCTGTTATTTAATAAAATGGAATAGTGAAACAGCCAAAGTGTTCAGCTGAAGACCAGATAATAATGACAAGGGAAACAAAATAGTTCTGTAGAATTTCAAAAGCATGAAACCGCCTGTAGCTTCTGAGTTGATCAAACAAAACAGAAATAAATTGGACTTAGGGAGGTAAATAAAAATAAAAGTCTGAAACATAATGAAAGGAGCTTTGTCTTGGTTTTGTTTTGTTTTCTTTTAATCTTAGCATTACCATAAAAATGTAGATGCTCTGAGCAAAAGTCTATATTCTCTACTTATCTTTGCTATATATTCTTCTGGCTTGTACTGAGGCTGCAAAGTGAAACATGAAGAAATCCTGAAGTGTGGATGTTATGATTTCAACAACAACAAAAAGGTAAAAAAAAGCAAACATTTTTTCAGCAGTTTACATCATTCTTTCAAATCTTATTATGAATACTAGATGACAAAAGAGACTTAAGCATTTTAACACCTTTTGTAACAAATCCTTTATTCATAAATACATTGAAATAAAATAGATAAAATAGATAACTTTGAATAGCTGTGCAGCATCTGTTGGAGGAGTTTAGTGTGAATAATACTGTTACAAATTAAGATGTTTATATCAGAACAAAAAATGTTTGTGTGCATTCTGTATTTTTAGTGTTGTTTTCAGAATTAGTGATGATTGTAGTGTTGTTTATTAAAGATCATAAAGCTACTGAATAACATTTAAAAAAAAAAGTGTATTATAGAATTTGTTGTTGAGTTCATGCAACTCCACTGTCCTGACATATCTGCATATTTGAAAACTGAAGCCCTATTTTTTTCTCAATTTATGTTATATTTATCATTTGGAATAATAGGGTACCATTAGGAAGAAATTATAAATCTGTTCAAACTCAGCATGTTTCTGTATCACACTTTGATGCCATAAAAGACCATTTTTAGGTTATGTTCTCATTTTAGAAAAGATTAAATTTATCATCCTCATGATTTCTTTATTCTAATTTTTCCCCTGACTGCACATCCATAAAAATTCAAAATAGTAAAAAAAAAAAAAAAAAAAACAAAAAAAACATGCAAAGAAAAAGCTTTTATATGGTCCACATTCAACAAAGCCCTTAAATTCATTCCTAAAGTTTGGCCATTCTTATTTAGCATAGAAATTAAGTTAATGCAATTTCAGAAAGTGTTTGATTTATTGGGTGAATCAGAGTCTTTTAACAGTATTTATATTTCATTTCTAAGGTCTTAACTCTGACAAAAATTCAAGGTCATTTGTATATGATTAATATACTTCTCTGGATTCTCAACTCAGTATTACAATTGAATGAAGACTTGGCAACCTCCTGGGATCTTAGAGAGGATTTCATAGAGTCCTAGGAGATAATCACTTAATTCTGTCACAGAGGAAATACAAGAAAATGACTTCTGTGACCAAAACCTTGAAAAATTACTCTTATTCAGCAACCTTGAATTTATTTGATCAAACAGAAGACACATGTTTATTACAGAGGTCCTTCATCCAAAGGTTTCCAGTGTCTTCAGAAACCAAATTATTTGCAAATTTTACTTTTGACTGAGCAAATTAACCTTTGAAAGAATTGACTGTCTTTAAGTTACAGAGTCAGCTAATATTCATGCACTGAGGTGTTCAGACAAAAGAGACAATGCTCATTTGCGAGACTCCTCAGCAAGGAACTTTAGTGCCTTGTGTGCAAGGGATTAGTACTGAGCAAGGGTGGCCAACATTGTGAGTGTGGTAATGGGGATCCAGAGCAGGATTTAGAATAACCTTGTTCTGCCCCAGCTCTACAACAGCAGAGACCACCCGGATAGGGTCACACCAACCCTACCATACCACATTTATACCACCTTTGTCCAGGTAGCAGCAGCCACCAAAGCCTGTTCTTTTCAGTATTTGGGTATTTGCATCAGACTCTGGCCTGAGGCTCTCTTGAAAAGTTGTGCCACTGGTATTGCAGTTCTTTCTGCTTTCATATATTGTTACTTCTATGTATCTATTTCACCTGGGACCTTAAATTGGATGTTAATTAAAGTAAGCACTTCTAAAAAAATCCAAGGTTTGAATTTTGTAAAATAGGCTTTAATCAAATATTAACTAGAAGTAGAAAACATAGTAGCTGTGCTTAAAATAAAATACAAAAACTAAAATTGTGTAAATTATTTATTTTTTCCTTTTTCTTTTTGCTGCCTCACGAGACAGATGATTTCCTCCTCACTTGTTTTGCAGTCAGAACTTTCAAGAAGCTTTCTGATTGTCTGCAATGCCTAAACACTCTCCTCTGGTTCATTGAAAACAAAAGACCAACCAAACAAACAAACAAAAAAACACTATTTTTTTCACTACATCTCAGTTTATTTCTTCTTTTTACCTGTAGTCATGTCAATGTTTCCCCGCTAACAGTATTTCTCACTATCCACCCTACCTGTGCCTCAGAAGTTTCTTTCTCATCAAGGATTCAGTGCTGCTTTTTTTTTTTTTTTTTTTTTCTACTCTAGAGATATACTACATATTTGGAGCACAACAGCGAAGAAGTCAGCAAATAGGCAGTCTTCTTGCTTGTACCATTTAAGCAAAGCATCTCTCTCTCTCTCTCTCTCCATATATATTATATATGATATATTATATATACTAATATATATATAATATATTGTATGTGATATATATATAAATTATATATATATATATATATAAAATTACATGTGAACAAATGAATTGCAACCATTTTTTATTTAATCTATTCAACCTCCTTTATTTAAGTAAGATCTCCTAGTATTTGTAAAAAAAAAAAATATGCTATCCACTCCCAGAAGCAGTGAAATATAAACATTAGAAATTACTTTTCTCAGTAAAGTCACTTCTCAATGTTAAATAATCTTTTACTTTTCAAAGTTAAATAATCAAATTTTTTGTTTGTTTGTTTTGTTTTTCTCCTCTCAGTTGCATAGCTTTCTCACTGCAGTATTAGTTGATCAATTAATTCAACAGATTAATGATTGAGGCCATTTGGCTAAAATTAAAAAAAAAAAAAGGGGTATGTATTATCATTCAGATGACCTTTTTCTTGTCTCTGCCAAAAAACCCGAGGTTTACATTTGTGATGCAGAGAAAGATGAGTTATGCAGGAAGTAATAAATATCTAACAAATTTTATTATTTAATTTTATCATTTAATTAATTAATTTTTAATTATTTTTACTTTTATGTAAAGAAAACTCTCTCTGTTTCATTATTCTTTGTGTCTTGTGAAAACATTCATACGATAATAAAAGTGACAGAATCTCAAATACAATGTTAATTTCATTGAAATCTTAGTCTCTTAAGGGAGCTCCTTGAGCTATTCTGTCTTCAGGTTTGCACCAAGACATACCAAACTCTTCAAGGGTTTAGTTTTTAGAAATCATAAGAAAATACAAAGTAATAAAAAGTAACTCTTAAAACAGAAAATGAGGTATACTCATATGATTAAATATAAAGGATTGATTATATATATATACATATATTCCTGAACACACCATGTTGTGATGTAGATCCTTCTACTAATCTGGTCAGTACATCACCTTTAATAATTCAGATTGAAGAGATTCCATTCTTTCCATTAAACCACTATGGATTGGCTTTGGGTCTCATTGGTACTGTAGGCAAACTTCTGGACTTCTACCAATCTATGTCAGCTTTTCATTTTTTCTGTCCTTAACTCCTATCTGCCTCAGCTGCATTAACTGATTTGGTCAGTAGTGGTCTGCCTCCCCCAAAACATAAATACAAGAGAAAGAAGAAGAACAAGCAATTTTATACTTATTTTATACTTATCCTTTTCACTAAGAATAATACATAATAAATTATGTGTTGTGTATTGAAAACAAAATACAGTGAAGTAACTTTAAACTGCTAAGCTTTTTGCAATTATTCTGACCAGTCAATGCTGTACCTCAATGGCTGTACCTTGTCTAGGCTTAAATACATATATATTTCTGTAAAGGACATTTGGAAGAGAAAGAAGCTGAAAAGTAATAGAGGTGATTAAATTATTATTTAAGATATTTTTCAAATAATAGCAGAACAATAATATTAATGGAAAATTTAAATTTAAAAATGTTTTCAATTATAAATATAATCCGGCATTAATACAAACTGGTTGTCATACATGAGAAAACTGAAAGGACAGAGTGAAGAAAGAATTTGTGTTATATCCACTTAGTTGTTACACAACATTCAAATTTATATGAAAAGAAAATGCTTGCTACAATAGAGCTGTGGTAGTAACTGACAAAAAAAAAAAAAAAAAATGGGGTCAAAATTTCAATAGAATTAATAGTCATTTAAAAACAATAACAATATGAAGCTGAATTTGATCAATTAAAGAACTGACAGAAATATACTTAACCATAAATGTGTGTGATTTAGCTCTGTGATTTAAGATATACAGGAAATCTTATTTTTAAATATATATATATGAATATGACTTGCAAAAAAAAAGGAAGGGCAATAAGAAAACATTTCAATACTCTATATATCTCCATCAAGGAAAAGTCAATAGTTATTTATATCCTGATTACAACAATAAATATTTGGTATGCAATTATACGTGCATTAAAAATATTTTTCAAAGCAAATTCTCAGAACACATATGTTCAGTCATCAGATAGAATATTTTGGAGCAGCCACGTCACACAAAGTTACCAAGAAGGGCCTTCTGTGACACCATGAAGTATAATTATACTGATACGATAAAATTTCCAATTCCAAAGAATTACAAAGTGGGCAGTTTGAAATCTGCATTAGAAGTAGAACTGTAGGAAAAGTAAACAGAACAAGGAGAGTAACTAAACAGCTGATTTGACCTCTACTGAAGGTAAGTATGTACAAAAAATGACTACAACAAAACTAACGTTTTCAGTACTTCCATGACCAAAATCTCTTACATCAATAGCTCAACCCAGGTTTTTCTCCAAAGAAAACCCGAGGCATTTATTTCTAGGATACTCTTCTGTTCTGACATTACATGCAAGACTTTCATTGATTTAATGAGACTAAGATTAGGATTTTACTTTCCATCACGCAACTATTCACATAGATTTGTTTTTTTAACAAATAATATTAATAAATATTATCTTTAATAAATATTATAGTAGGTAATACTGTGGTATGTACACTGCTGTGATCTACAATAAATTATTTAGTAAATTATTAGTAAATTATTAGTAGTAAAAAATATTAGTAAATCCAAATAAAATAGAATATAGGATACATACTTAATTATGTAAAAATAATACCCCTTTTGAACATGTTCTGAAAAAAAGTCAACCTTTTTTTTTTTTCTTTTTTAATTTTCCAGAGATAAATATCAGTTACTACTTGAGATAAGCTTTTTAAAACTCTTCATAAGAATACTTTTCTTAGACATTCTGGAAGAGATATTTTTTATATCTACATGTCTAGAGGATAAATTTTCTTTAATATTATCCCTTTGCAATTAAATATCCAGCCTTTTTTGTTGTTGTTGAAGAGTAGTACTTTGGCGTCAGCACACCAACATAGAACAAAAAATAGTAATTAGTATTTCCTTCCTGAGAAGAAGCTGAACCAAATAAGACCATACTCAACTTATCTTCCATTTCCCTTTCACTTGGTCTGTTTGAAGTAGAAACCCATCTAGAAGGCTGCATTTTCACATAAAGCAGGTGAGATAAGAGTCATTTCAGCAGCAAAGATATTTTGGGAAAGGCCAAAATATGAGCTCTGTACACACAGCAGGAATTGGGTATCTTCTTATTGTACCCAAAGAAATGAACAGCTGGAATGAACAAAGAAATGAACGAAGCCAGGGGCAAGGTATCTTAATGGTCCCTCCTCATCAGGCAGGTACATAACTTTTAATCTAGTTAATTGGAGGTAATATGTGTCCTGAAATAATAATTTTCCTGAAATGGACACTCAAGTCTTTCATTGTCAAAAGACAAAAATGAAAGAAACGTCACAGATTTGATGACTGGAAAGGAGAACTGATACAGTTAAAAAAAAAAAAAAAAAGGCTTTATGGTGTGTCTTGGACAGGATAAAAATCCCCACAAAGGTAAATAAAGTCATAATTATTTATAGCAAAACAAGTGAGTACTCAGGACATACAGAGTTGTTAACCCAATCCTTTCTTTTGTCAAGTTATTCAGGATTGAAATCAGGATTGGAAATTGACAGGAATTTTATTTACACTATATTACCTAATTTTAAATTGTGTGAAATGCAAAATAAATCCAGTGAAATTAATACAAAGATTCACAGCTGTTTCTGAGATATTATGGCTTATACGGACATACCTCTAGAATGTTATTCACCATCTGCTTGGAGATGTAAACTGTGAAAGTAACTATACAGAATATTACAATAGTTTAATTTAGTTTTGTTTTGCTTTGATTATTTTTTTTCCAGAAAGTATGCTTTCTTCTTCCACTTAAATTAACATTATCTTTTTTCACATTCTTCCTAGGGAAGAGTGTACAGTCCAAACATCATAAAAAAAGACAAGCATAGCCAATGAGGAATTTCAATACTATGAAACATCAGTGTGTTTTTCAGTCCCAAAAGTGAGGGTTTTTTTGTTTGTTTGTTTGTTTTCAGATGAAATATCTTCACAGTACAAGGTTTAGTCAGTATCTGCAATTTCATTTATATTATTTTATTTATTAAATAATTTATATAAAAATATAAAAAATTGTTAAATTCTGACCTGATACACTTATCCCTCTATTTACATTAAAGTTATAAATTCACATACTTTAATTTATATGAAACTAAACACTCTGAAATTTTCAAGCACAAGAGAATACAAAAACCCACTAAAAATATACCTCACTAATATATTTAACAATAAATATTAACAGAAATTTATTTTACTGAAAAGAGAAATTAAAATTTAACTTCCTTCTCATTTCTTCCTTCTGTGTGCTAAGAGATGTTAGAAATAGAATTTATATTATATATATTATATATATATATATAATTTTAGACAATCAAATGAGAAACAACATATATGCTACTGATTTATTACTTAAAGTGAAACTGTAATTTAGTTACCATAAATGGAATAGATTTTTGATATATTCCTCCCTTAGTAATAAGATCCTATGAGTTTTAATTCTAAGAGCCTCAGTATTGCAATACTTGATATTATTTGATAATATACACTATGCTGAGACATACATTATGTTTGATGTTACAATAATGAAAATTTGGCTTACTGTGGATATTTTTGAGACCATACACAGATGTAATAGTGATAGATAAATCTCAGGAGGAGTTTTTTTAGTAATTAGAGTATTAAAAAATCATCTGCCTAATTTTGTCAAAATTTCAAGTTGATTTTATTTATTTATTTATTTGTTTGTTTTGTAAGCCAAACCACTTTGTTCATCCTTAATAATTAGGTAATGAGATGAATAAGTCATCTTCAAAAAAATAAGAACAGATTGTTTACTGTTCTTTGGCATTAGGAACACTGCATGTTGTGCAAAGTCTGTTAGCATCTGCTTAAAAATATGAGCACGAGTGTGTAATGAATTGCAAGATGCTTGAACCACTCCCTTTCAGTAATTAAAATGAGGCTTGGGAGAGTGGGAAGAGCCTTAGTTTTCATTTGACATGTACTTTGTCACATCATTGCATGTTACAGTTTAGAAGGGAATCATTAAACTACATTTAGGAAACTATATTCTCCCTTATAACTTTCTCCTTTGAAGAATGAAACATCTGATTCTTTTTATAAAAACAAAAAATATACATATTGAAACACTTTTATACATATATACATGTATATATATTGAAATTAGACATGATTAAATTTTTTAGTTTAATGTCACTTGCATTGTAATAATAAAGGATAATTTAATAATATAGTAGAGAGTAGATGGAAGAGATTTTGGGGTATTTTTTTAATTATTTTTTCTAGTTTTTCCACAGAATTTATCTTTCCTTTGAACTGTGTCTTTTTTTCTACAATTAATCCTTGTAGAGTAAATTCTGGTTTTACAGAATAATACATGGTTCTTTAGGACAAGATGTTGATAGTATACTGTCATGGAAACACTTATTATCCTTTAAGGTCCTCATCACAGAATTGAGGGTTTAATGTATTTCTAAGTGAAAAAGTTTTTTGTTACAAATTTATTCTGAATCGTACATGAATTTCTGGCTTGCTATATGTAGAAATATATTTTAACCAAAGATGGATCCACAAAACTGTTGCTATTGTCATTTCACAATGAAGACTTTAAAAAATCATTTAACCACTCTTTTCACATATAAAATTATAGGGACTATATTCACGTAGAAATAATATCTTCAAATTATATACCATTTATACATTTCACAATGTTTAATTTTCACCATGTAACACCAAAAAGTTTTATGTATATGTTTTCCTATCAGTTCTGCACACAATGGGGACTTACATACCAAACCCAAATTTCCATAACCACTCCATAGACATCTTAACTTATGTGATTTAATTACAAACCAAATTTTATTAATTTCTGTAATATGGTTTCTATTTTGGTTCAAATGGAATGTTTCTAGAATGTCTCTCACACTGTCATCTGGCTTTCATTACATAATTACTTGTCAATTACTTCTTTAAGAAAAAGTACATCTAAATTTTTCATAGAATACAATGTAAATGAACAGCATAATCATGTATAGTCTTATATAATTGCAGTGCATAAAGAGGGCCTACAGGAAAGCTGGGGAGGACCTCTTTGACAGGGAATGTAATGATAGGAAAAATAACAGCTTTAAACTAACAATGACTACATTTAGATTAGATATGTGGAAGAAATTCTTTACTCTGAGGGTGATGAAGCACAGGAGCAGGTTGCCCGATACCTGGAAGTATTGAAGGCCAGGTTGCATGGGGCTTTGAGCAACCTAATCTAGTGGGAGGTGTCCCTGCCCATGGCATGGGGTTTGGAACCAGGTGATATTTGCCTTAACAGAAACCATACTACGATTATATAATATGTTTTTTTTTAATGTTGTTTTTATGCTATGAATAAAAATGTCTTTTGTTTGTTTGTTTGTTTGCTTATCTATGCAGTGATGTATCTTATAGATAGCTTGTGAAGAGACTGAGAGAAAGACTGATTGGCTGCTCAAGTGATTATTGTTATGCATGATTATTCCTTTTGATGCTTTTCAATGGTCAAGTCAGTTTCTAATTCTTACATATGCTGTAGTCAATTAAATCAAAATAAATCTAAATTTAAACAAATCATCTATGTAAATCAGTGTTGATATGACTGCTTATCGATAAATGTTTTTTGTTGTTTTTTTTTTTTTTTTTTTTCTCAAGTAATTAGATTAAATGATGTCAAAGACCTGTATTCTTTTAACTTTTCATGTCAAATTGAAAAGGGACAGAGGTAAAGTCCTTCTAGAAAATTTTGATTTCATCAGACTTCAGCAGATAATTTAGGCTGATTTTACTAATTCATTAATATTTCACTTTATAAAAGTTGTTTTTGTTGTTGTTGTTGTTGTTTTAATGTCCTTATTTAAAACAAGAAAGAGGATACAAGAAAATAATACATATATTATATTCAGTGTTAAAACTACTTTAGTTACTTTATTTTAACAGTTGCATCTCTAAAATAATATTTAAAAGTTCAAATTTAATGTTGCAGACAACCTCTGAAAAGTTAGTGACAAGAAGTAAAACTTGAAAGAGTAAACAAAGTATGTGTTCTTTGTTTTAAATAACAAAGCGTTTTGGAAAACTGTGTTTTTCTTGGTTTGTCTTTATCCAGGCTTTTCATTTTAATTTATATTACTTTGGTAATTTCATTAAGCCTTTGTCTCTACGTGTTTTATTTCTTACTTCTCTGTGGTAATAAACTATTGCATAATTGAAATCATATCAGCATGGCAACAGGAGCCTCAGTTAAAAGCACAGGAGTGAAATTACTCCCACTAATACAGCAAGGAAGTACAAAATAGAAGATAAATAAAATATCTTCTGAATAAATAGAATGAAGGGTATGAAATTTGCTTTTGTACTGTAATGGTTTACTTTAGGGAATCTTCATTGTCCAAAATGAAGGTTTTAGCGCAAAGACACACTGATACAAAAGGTTCCATAAACCTCCAAGTAGAAGACTTTTTTTGAAATGGCTGTTCTACTCAATCATGAATATAAATTCCAGCCAGATTTTTATGGATAATGAAAGGAATCAGATCGTTCATGATAGACAATGGTCCACTGATGTTTAGTTGACGTTATCAATAGTCACAGTATATTCAGTTCTCTGACATGATTTTTTGGATTGGAATTTTAACAGCATTTTGATTGAAAATCTGCTTACATAAAACTGTATCACTGCTTATATTAAATATTTGAGCTCTACAAATGATTATTTGTAGTTTTGGACTGAACCCTATAAAGTTATAACTTATTCCAATATATTCTAAATGTATTTATATTTATTAACATAAATTCTGTACACTTAGGTGTTGCTTAAGCATTAAATCTCTAAATAGAAAAAGACTGGCAAGCCTAGTCTTTTTCATCTTCAAAAAGGAACAAAACTTAAAATATTGAATGCAAAACAATGGGGAAGACATACTCTACTGTATTGCAACATAATGTCACTGACAAAGATGTTAAATATCAATGGTCCCAGTACTGACCCCAGAAGAACACCACTCATTACTGATCCCCACTTGGACATCAAGCCACTGACCACAACTTTTTGAGTACAATCTTCTAGCCAATTCCTTACCCACCAAGTGGTCTATCCAATAAATTCATGTTTCTCCAACTTAGAGACAAGGATATCTGGGGAACAGCTTTGCATAGATGATATCTGTTGCCTTTCCCCTACTCACCAATGCTGTAACCCTAACATAGAAGGCCATCAGATTTGTCAGGCACAATGGATCTGTCCTTAGTGAAGCCATGTTACCAGTCACCTCCTTATTTTTTATGTGCCTTAGCATAGTTTCCAGAAGGATCTGCTCCATGATCTTGCAGGCACAGAGGTGAAACTGACTGGTCTGTAGTTCCTTAGTTTTTTTTTCCCCCCTTTTTTAAAAATTGAGTTTATGTTGCCCCTCTTCTGGTCAGTGGGAACTCCACTGGACTGCCACGACTTCTCAAATATGATAGTGGCTTATCACCTACATCCATCAGTTCCCTCAGGACCTGTGGATGTAACTCATCAGGTCCCATGGACTTGTGCAGCTTTAGGTTGTTTAGGTGGTCTTGGACCTATATTGGGTAGTTCGTCATTCTCCCAGTCCCTGCGTTTGCCTTCTGGGGCTTGGGCTATATGACAAGAGTTCTTGCCAGTGAAGACTGAAGCAAAAAAGTCATTGAGTCTTCTTCGTATCCCAGGTAACCAGGTATTGCACATTTACTTTGAATATTTGCAATATTTAACGTTTTTATTTTTATAACTTTGTATTGTTATATAGTAATATAAACACAGAATGGAAAATATTGCATTTGTATAGAAAGCCGTTTCATCGTTTTCTGCAACAGGGTATTAAAGGTAGTAAAGGATAGTTGTATCACAAATATTTATGTAGGACATAGAATATTTGTTTATTGGAACAAAGCAGATAAAGCTTTCATGATTTGAGGTCACATCTGCATATTATTTAATATAAATGTAATTAAATGTAAATCAATTATATTTATAATTGATTTAATCAACCTGACAGTGACTGCCATTATAACATTATTTCAAAAAGCAAAGATATAGTGCCTATATGAGGCTTTATGTTTTCAGGGCAAACTAGAGCAATGACTGCATAATTCAGTAAATAGAGCAATAATTTCTAAAAAACTAACTGTAGTTTGGAAATAAATAAATAAATAAATTGATGAACCCGATAACCACCAATGGGTTGTTAAACTTATGATTACAAGAAGCTATCTGATAATACAAGGAAATCCAAGCTAATTTCTAAGACTAAAAATGTTTTTGCTTCTAAGAAAACAAAAATATGCTGCAAGCTGAGGAGCTGGATTATTTACAAAATATCAGTAAAAATTTAATAAGGTTTCTTAGTATTTAAGGAGTGCATTTCATATAATGAAACAATTTGATCTTTGATAAAGAAACACCTTATACAAATGGTAGTAATACTGTTGATTATGACAAAAATCACACTTTTAGACAATGATGTAATATATATTACAAATAAGCTATTATTTGAATACTCTTCCAAAATTTTTTCAATCTTGTTCTTCATCTGCCAGAAACATTTTGGAAATACGGGTGTAAACCTAAAAATAGTCACAGGGAATATAATTTTGAATCTTCACCAGTGTACAGGCTTTTCTCTGTAAGATGATTATGTTTATTATCTTTAGTTTATAGGATTTTTTTTTGAATAGTTCTTTCAGATATTAAAACTAATTTTGTACATTAAGTAATACCTATTCAATTGTAGGTTAATAATAAAAATGGTAGTGCCAGAAATAAATTTTAAGATAATATTTCTGTATCTTTACTGATGTGTTCACACACAGCCTAATGATGCATTCTTGAAATTAGCAAACTGGTCTTGTATGTTATGTATCACTTATTAAAGATTCTGTTGGAATAAAAATGGTGAGAAACTAATAACAGCAAATTACAAAATAAAAATAAAAAATGAAAGGATTTCAATAAAGACATACTCTCAAATATTAGACTTCATATTTTAATTTTACTTAAGATTGCTGTCACCTGATTTATTTACAGCTTGGAAAAAGTTGTCTTTTTAACTATACCATAAACAGAGGCATAAATCAAAATACAGACTTGAAAAGAGCCCAGATTTGAATTTATTTATTTATTTACTTATTTATTTTTGGTATGAAATACATAGTACCATAAGAGATTCATTGGAATAAGTGTACATGATACAGTTTTTAAACATAAATAAATAAATCATTGAATATTTCTTTTTAAATTTTTATTATATTAGTATTTAAAATCTACTGGTTTTAACTGCATTCAGAAAAAGAACTACATTCACTGAAACTGAAAACTAATACAGAAAAGGAAGATTTTCCTGTGATAGGCAGACCTAGACAAGTTGCAAAAAGGTGCTCCATAGTCAGTAGATGGTCATTGTAATTCAGTTAGGAATTAAGTGCTAAAGAATAGGAACCACAGATAATAATATACCAAGGGACCTGTCTGATGTATCTTAAAAATGAAATTATTAGGACAGCATTAAATTTGAAAATTTTACATGCACACTGTTCGATGAGGCATTGCCCCAAGGCATTTGCAGCAGTCAAGGCATTTACTGAACCCTTTTATGTAGTCAGTTGGAAATGGGAATGGGATGTGTCTTAAAATGTTTTTTCGCTCAGATGGAGAGACTGCAATACTCTGAGCAGGAAGATATCTCCATCTGTAGAAAGATTAATGAATAGTTACATTTATCAAGACATGTAGTGTGGCCAATTATTGCAACTGAAAATATACACTGTTAGATCTTCAGTTGCTCTTAAAAAGTCCTGAAATAAACAAACAAATATATCTGTAAAAAGCAAACAAATGAAAAACAGAATGAACACTGAACAATACATAAAGAACAAAGCTATAATTGGAATACACTAACAGAGAAAATATCTATGTCACAAAAGCCCAGTATTTTTATAGTGAAGCATGTTACCTGGAAAGACACTCCTGTTAACAGAAAACTAGTTTTCAGGTCATTTGCTAAAGTTTTTAAATGATTTTTCTTTTAGTTCATTTAATTGATAATGCACTTTATGCTACTCTTCTGTCATGTTCGTATCATAGAATCATAGAATAGCTGGCATTAACCTGGCTGGCAGCTAAGCAACACACAGCCGTTTGCTCACCCTCCACCCCTCCTCTGTGGGATGGGGAAGAGAATTAAGGGAAACAAATAAATAAAAGGAAAGCTTGTGGATTGAGATAGAGAGAGCTTATTAGAATAGAATAGAAAGGATGATGATGATGATGATGATAAAAATAATAATGTGTTATAAACAAGTGATGCACAATGCAATTGCTCACCATCTGATGAACAATGCCCAGACTATGTCTGAGCAGCTGGTCCCCCCACCCTAGCCAGACACCCTATTTAATTGTTCAGCATGACATCAGATGGTATGGAATACCCTTTTGGCCAGTTTAGGTCAGCTGTCCTGGTTCTGTCCCCTCCCAGCTCCTGCTGCACCCCCAGCCTGCCCACCGGCATGACAGTGAGAAGCTAAAAAGTCCTTGGCTTAGTGTAAGCCCTGCTCTGCAAGAATTGAAACATCAGTGTGGTATCAACATTATTCTCATTCTAAATCCCAAATGCAGCACCATACCATATACTAGGAGGAAAATTAACTTTATCCTAGCTAAAACCAGGACAATATCTACTCCTTATTTCATACCATTTATGTCATGCTTAGGTTCCACACTTTCCAATACATTCCAATTAATTACCACTTTTCATATATGTATATAAAATATCCACTGAGTTTGTGTAGTCCATGACTGACTTTGAGCTCCATCTTTCACAGCAGTCTTTTAGGGCAGAAGAGATGGTGTGTGATGTTGGATTATCACACGCTGAAGCCTGTTCTTGTTCCATCATACTGCTGTGCTTGTGCAATACTATCAAAATTAATTTGTCATTATCTGTGTGGCTGTTACTGTGATACCATTAATAGGACATTGACATATAGAAATTATAGCAGTGATGACATACAGTATTATATAATAATTAACATAATACAATTCAACTCATGTACAGGCTATTCTCGCCCAATATTAAACCCCCTTGAGGTACACATCGGACCTCCCCATTCCTTTTCATTACCCACCAAGCAAATGTAGGTCCCTGCGCAAAAGCAGTTCCACAAATGGATTTGCCTTTGACTGAAGCAGGAATAGTCCAGACTGTCATCCCCAACACATTTTTCATGTGTGCTACAGGGACTTTGTACTTTGTCCCCTTCTACAGTACATAACAGGTTTGATTAGGGAGGTCTAGCTCAGTTGGCAGATGCTCTAGCGTTGAGTAACCAGATGGCTTTTGCCAAATGTGTATCCCATTGTTCAAATGTCCCAGCACCCATTGTCTTCAGCGTAGTCTTTAACAATCTATTGTATCTCTTGATTTTCCCAGAGGTTGGTGCATGATAGGGGATGTGATACACTCCCTCAATATCATGCTCTTCGGCCTAAATGTCTATAAGGTTGTTTCAGAAATGAGTCTCATTGTCTGACCCTATTCTTTCTGGGGTGCCATGTCACTATAGGACTTGTGGCATGGGGCACAGGATGTTTCCAGTCATCCAGTGGTTGTTTCCACCACAACAACCACATGGAGCTTATCATTGTTGATTTGAGGGAGTGTGATGTAATCAATCTGCCAGGCCTTCCCATAGTTATATTTCAGTCGTTGTCCTCCATAACAAAGAGGCTTTAACCACTTGGCTTGCTTGATTGCGTCATGTCTCACAATCATGAATAATCTGTGCTATAGCGTCCATGGTCAGGTCCACTCCTTGATCACAAGCCCGTCTATATGTTGCATCTCTACCTTGATGGCCTGAGGTGTCACAGGTCCATCGAGCTATAAATAATTTGCCCTTATGTTGCCAGTCCTGGTACACCTGATCCATTTCAATTTTAGCAGCCTGATCCACCTTCTAGTTGTTTTAGTGTTCTTCAGTGGCCCAATTCTTGGGCACATGAGCATCTACATGGCATACCTTTACAACCAGGTTCCCCACCCGGGCAACAGTATCTTGCCACAATGCAGCAGCCCAGATGGGTTTGCCCCTGCGCTGCCAGTTGTTTTGCTTCCATTGCTGTAACCAGTCCCACAGGGCATTTGCTAACATCCAAGAATCAGAACAGAGATAGAAAAATGGCCACTTTTCTTGTTCAGCAGTATCTAAAGCCATCTGGATGGCTTTCACTTCTGCAAACTGATTCAATTCACCTTCTCCCTCAGCAGCTTCTGCAACTTGTTGTGTAGGACTCCATACATCAGCCTTCCACCTCCAATGCTTTTCCACAATAGGACACTCATCAGTGAACAGGGCATATTGATTCTCATTTTCTGGTAGCTTGTTATACAGCGGGGCTTCTTCAGCATGGCCCACCACCTCCTCCGGCAATATCCCAAAATATTTGCCTTCTGACCAATCCATAATCACTTCCAAGATTCCTGGGTGATGAGGTTTCCTGTTCGAACACCCTGAGTAATCAGTGCAACCTGTTTACTCCATGTAGCATCAGTTGCATGATGTGTAGAGAGTGTTCTTCCAACCCATTACCAGCAGTTGGGGTGCCAGGAGGAGCTGTGCTTCAGGACCAACCACTTCCAAAGCAGATTGAACTCCTTCATATGCTGCCAATATCTCTTTTTCAGTTGGAGCCTCAGATCCTCTCTATTCCCAACTCCAGAATGTTAGGAGTCAACCTCAAGTTTCCCCGGGCTCTTTTGCCAGAGGTTCCAGGTAGGGCCATTCTCCCCAGCTGCAATGTAGAGCACATTCTTTACATTTTGTCCTGCTTAGACTGGCCCAAGGGCTGCTGCATGAAACATCTCCTTTTTAATTTGTTCAAAGGCTTGTCATTGCTCAGGGCCCCATTTGAAATAGTTCTTCCTATGGGTTACTTGATAGAGTGGGCTTACAATCAGACTGTAATTTGGAATGTTAATTCCCCAAAACCCCACAAAACCTAGGTAAGCTTTTTTTTTTTTTTTTTTTTTTTTCCTTAATTGGTGGAAACATAGCTGTTACTATGTTGATCACATCCATTAGAGTGTGATGACATCTGTCTTGCCATTTTATTCCTAAGAACTGGATCTCATATGCAGGTCCTTTGAATTTATTTTGTTTTATAGCAAAAACGTCCTTCAGAAGAAGGACTATTTTTCTCCCTTTGTCAAAACTTCCTCTGATCTGTCACCCCACATGATGATGTCATCAATGTACTGCAGGTGTCCAGGAGCTTCCTCCATTCCAGTGCAGAGTGGATCAGTCTATGGTAAAAGGCAGGGCTTTATTCCAACTCCTGGGGCAGTCAGTTCCAGGTATATTGGACACCCCTCCAAGTAAAAGTAAACTGTGGCCTTCACTCTGCTGCTACAGGGGTGGAGTGATATCAGCTGTGGCATACAACTTGGCTGACTTTGATTCTAGTTCATACTGGATATCCAGCACTGCAGCACTCAGCGGTGGTGTGATTTCATTCAGGCCACAGTAGTCCACTGTTAGTGTCCACTCACCATTTTTGCATTGGCCATATGGGACTTTTAAAGGGTGAGTGAGTCTTGCTGATCACTCCTTGGATCTCCAGTTGACAAATTAGCTTATGGATGGGAATCAGAGAGTGTCATCTGGTACACCATTGTGAATTATTCATACCATACTGAATATTGTAGCCACGGGAATGCTAGTACCTATAATTCACACCAAACACAACATGGGGATCATCCTGTAACCAGATGACCAGTCCCAAAAGGCAAATGGCGGTATTGACTATGGGGTAATAAACCCAGGAAGGTGTTGCCCCTGTGCTGAAAGGGAGATTGTACCCTGAGGGCAATGATTCCTAATATAACTATTATTGAAGATAGACAAAACCAAAACCACCTTGGGAGCCATATACACAGAATTAAGAGGACTCCAAGTAATCATCTAGTAAAAAAGGAACAGGGTATTTCACAGTTTCATGAAGTGGGTTATCCCTTGGTTATGGGTTAGTGAATTAGAGAAATCTATTCTGAATATATCAGCTGTAATCAAAGAATTAGAAAATAACACTCTGGATGCAATCTAGGCACTACAGGAGGAGGTGACAAGTCTGTCAAAGATAGTATTCCAGAATCTAAAGGTACTGGATTTATTACTGGCCTTGCAAGGAGGGGTTCACACTATAATTAATGCCAGTTGCTGTATGTATGTAGACCAAACAAGGCAAACTGAGACTGATCTCAAAAATTTTTTGTGAGAAAACCAAGATTTTACAAGAGGTGGCCCAAGAAGATACTTTCTGGGCATTTAGAGACATTTGGGAAAAATTGATTTTGTGGTTGCCTGGAGCAATTGGCTCAAGCAACTATTTGTTACTATTCTAGTAATAATGGCATTGTGCATCTGTCATCCCTCATGAGTAAAAATATTGCACTCTATTGTTGGAAAAACTCAAGAGAGAGGAATGCGAAGAGGTGCAAAAACAACAAATAGTAGTAAGAAAAGAAGAGGGGAAATTTGCGAGAAACAGTTGTGTTTTTGCAGTAGAATGTGTTTTTGCAGTGGAAAATTCCACTAACCTTACATATTCAAAAGTGATTGTGCAAGCATAAGTGGCATAACACTTATGTGTTATGTGGGGAGTATGTTAAGGGGAAGGTCCCACTGTTCCAAAATAAGGAGGATAGCTAAGAAAAACAAAACAAAGAGTGAGAAATCAGTAAAAACAAAAAAAATATGGGCCCTTTGGTCATGAAAGAATAAGGAAAGAAATGGAAAATGAGAAATTAAAAGTTGGTGAAATAAAATTGTCCATATATGGCATAGTAATAACTGTTGAGGTAGTTTGTGAACTTATAGCACTCAGCCAATGAGGAAACAGGAGAGGAATCAAGCATGAGATAACAGGGAATATAAGGTTATGATATACTTCTGCTGAGCCCTCCTGCTTGCAGAATGCCCACCATTGCAATCACAAATAAAAATACTACTTCACTGAGATAGATCTTCACCTGAGTCTGTGTCATTGGCTATAGATTCTTTCTCACAGGAGAACATCATCTCTACTTGAATTTAGATACGAGATAAGCTTGAATCTTCTAAAATCACATGAGTATAGAAATCATGGAAACAGAACTGTAGAAGGTGACTGTTAAAACAAGCCACTAACTAAACTAAACTTTTTCAAAATTAAGCAAAAATCTCAGTCTTGTTTTAGTGTTATTGCATAAATATATTTTCTCTCTTTTTCCTTCTTAATCACTGCAGCAAATTTCCCAAACTCATTTTTCATTCGCTGCTCTCAATTTGATATTTTTTTTTCAGGTAGTAATTTTTGCACTAAAGAACCACCTGCTTCTCAAATGTACCAAAAGACAAAAGGTTATTAAATAGTAAATCATAATAGTTTGAAAGATTTTAAGAAGTCTCCAGATGCAGCTTTGAAATACTGCTGATGCAGCTCTACCAAAATGATGTGCAGTTATTTGGGATTCCAAAGCTTTTGTTTGCTATATAAGATTCTTAATTCTTCACTTTGGTAATAAAAGAATTTGTCCATATGCAAGAGTTAGCAGGAACTGTCTTTATCAATAGAAAAATAAAATAAAAAAGTAAAGTAGGGACTGAAAGCAAAAGAGAGAAATGAAAGGATAAGGAGGGATGTGAATGGAAAGTGGAAAGGGGAAGAAGAGAGAGGAAGGGAAGGGAAGGGAAGGGAAGGGAAGGGAAGGGAAGGGAAGGGAAGGGAAGGGAAGGGAAGGGAAGGGAAGGGAAGGGAAGGGAAGGGAAGGGAAGGGAAGGGAAGGGAAGGGAAGGGAAGGGAAGGGAAGGGAAGGGAAGGAAAGGGAAGGGAAGGGAAGGGAAGGGAAGGGAAGGGAAGGGAAGGGAAGGGAAGGGAAGGGAAGGGAAGGGAAGGGAAGGGAAGGGAAGGGAAGGGAAGGGAAGGGAAGGGAAGGGAAGGGAAGGGAAGGGAAGGGAAGGGAAGGGAAGGGAAGGGAAGGGAAGGGAAGGGAAGGGAAGGGAAGGGAAGGGAAGGGAAGGGAAGGGAAGGGAAGGGAAAAACTTTTATTCAGCTAAAGTTGGTAAATAAAATATTGGTAAAATTGAGAAAGCACAATATATATGTGTATCAAAAGACATATGACCAGCAAATCAAGTGAGGTGATTCTCCTCTTCCACTCTATTCTTATGAGACCCCCCACTTGGAGTACTGCATTCAGCTCTGAGGCCCCCAGCACAAGAATGACAGGGACATATTAGAATGAGTTCAGAAGAGGTCCATGAAGATGATCAAAGGTCTGGAGCACCTCTCTTAGGAAGACAAGCTGAGAGAGTTGGGGTTCAGCCTGGAGAAGACAAGGCTCCAGGGAGACTTTATAGCAGCCTAAAGGGGGCCTACAGGAGAGCTGGAGAGGGACTCGTTATCAAGGAATATAGTGATAGGACAAGGGGTAATGGCTTTAAACTAAAAGAGGGTAAATTTAGATTAGATGTTAGGAAGAAATTCTTTAGTGTGAGGGTGATGAGGGACTGGAACAGATTGTCCAGAGAAGTTGTAGATGTCTCATCCCTGGAAGTGCTGATGGCTACGTTGGATGGGGCTATGAGCAATCTGCTTTAGTGGAAGGTGCCCCTGCCCATGGAAGGTGGGTTGAAATCAGATCATCCTTCCAACCCAAGCCATTCTATGATTTTATGATTCTATATAAAAAAAGACTGTAGTTTAAATCTTAACCATGCTAAGACAAGTACAACATCCATAATAGAATAAAGATTTTAATAATATTACTCAAGAAGTCTTTGCACACTGAAACAGTGTAAAAAAAAAAAAAAGTACAAGCAAATATACGAACAAAAAAAAGACCAACAGAAGGGAAGAAAAAAAAAGTTTTGTGTATAAGAATTTTAAAATTGTCTTGGAAATGCAGATTAAATAATCTCTAAATTCAGGTGTCATAATTTTACTTCTCTGATTTATGTATTAATATATTCTGTGTATTTTTGTGCATTAAGTATTAGTTTTATTTTTATGACGCTAAAGCTTCACTTAAAAACATTTTATATGCTTCATAAACCTTCAAAAAAAAGTAGTTTAGCTTTGATAAAATTCAAATCAACGTATTTTGCTATTCACATTTTTATCATAGAATCTTAGAATATCCCAGGTTGGAAGGGACCCACAAAGACTATTGAGTCCAGCTCCTAGCTCCACATAGGATGACCCAAAAAATCAGAATTTGTGTCTGTGAGCACTGTCCAAATGTTTCTTGAACTCTGGCAGGCTCGGTGGCAGGCTCCCTGGGGAGCCTCTTCCAGTGCCCAGCCACTCTCTCAGTGAAGAACCTTTTCCTGATATCCAACATTAACTTCCCCCTGTCGCAGCTTGACTCCATTCCCTTGGGTCCTATTGCTGGTCACCAGAGAGCAGAGATCAGTGCCTGGACTGATCAGTGCTCCTTCCCCTTGTGAGGAAGCTGTAGACCACAATGAGGTTTCCCATTAGTCTCCTCTTCTCTGTGCTGAACAATCCAAATGACTTCAGCCACTCCTCATATGTCTACCCTCTAGACCCTTCACCATCTTCATCAACTTCCTTTGGACACTCTCTAACAGCTTTATATCTTTCTTATAATGTGGTGCACAAAACTGCACACATTACTCAAGGTGAGGCTGCAACAGCCAGACAATCATTTCCCTTAACCAACTAGCAATGCCGTGCTTGATGCATCCTGGGATACAGTTGGCTCTCCTGGCAGCCAAGGCACACTGTTGTGTGAACATGAGCCAAGGCTCACATTCAGCTTACTGTTAACCAAAACCCCTAGATCCCTTTCTGTGGGACTGCTTTCCAGCATCTCCTCTCCCAGTCTGTATGTATAGCCAGTGTTGCCCCTTCCCAGGCAGCAAATCCGGCACTTGTTCTAGTTAAACTTCATATTGTTGGTGATTGCCCAAATCTCTTATTTGTCCAGATCTCTCTGCAAGGCCTCACCACCTTGCTGTTGGCTTGATGGAGTCAACAGCTCCACCCAGTTGGTATTGTCTGTGAACTTGTTCAAAAAACCTGCAAGTCCTACATCCAAAGCATCTATGAAAACATTGAAGAGGACTGTTTCTAAAACAGAGCCCTGGGAAACCAAGCTAGTGACAGTTCACCAGCCTGATATAACCCCATTTACAAGAATGCTCTGGGTCCGACATACCAGACAATTTTTATGACCCATCTTATTATTCTTTTATCTAATTGTTCTGGTCATTTTGTCCGGAAAGATACTGTGAGAGACAGTATCAAAAGCTTTACTGAAATCCAGAAAGATTACATCAGCTGGCTTCCTTTGGTCAACTAGATGTGTGATCTTGTCAAAAAAAGGAAATTTGTTGAACATGACCTTCTCCTTGTGAATCCATGTTGGCTGTTACCAATGTCTGTGTTGTCTTTCAGGGTTTTTTCAATAAGTCCCAGAATAACTTTCTCCACAATTTTACCAGGTACTGAAGTGAGACTGACAGACCTTTAAATAACAGAGTCTTCTTCCTTGTCCTTCTAGAAAACTGGGACCAAATTTGCCAGCAAGTCAACCGAGACGTCTCCAGATTCGAAAGACTGTTGAAAAATAATTGAGAGAGACCACACAATGACATCAGTTAGCTCTCTGAGTACCCTGGGATGAATCCCATCAGGCCCCATGGACATCCATGCATCAGGTGGTGCAGCAAATCCTGCACAATCCTTTTCTTCATCTCTTGTCACTATGTTTCTCCCCATATTTGATAAAGGATGGACATTATCCATAGTATTCCTTTTCTTGTTTATGTATTTATAAAAACATTGTTATTGTCTGTAACAGTAATTAGAGACTCTCAGTATCTTGTGGAGTCTTGTAATATGCTTAATTATGAATATTTGGATAATCAACATATTGTCCCTGGCACTAATAATTTACAGTCTTCAGTGACTTCAACAATTTTAATGAAACTGCTCACAGGAGACATTGCTTTGAGATAACTGCAAAGCTGAATATAAAATTTCCTTAGGGATTTCAGCACCTTAAAGCAAAGTTAGACCGGTTGAAAGGTTTTCTAGTACACTGGCTTGCCTTGACTGCCTGGTGATTATAAGACAAAGGCAGACAACTTGTGCAACATGCATCAAAAAAAACAGCCCACTATCAGGGTCCTTCTTTTCCAGATTCAGTCATCTGTGCTCCCCAAATCCCAGAGTTCTCAGAGGCCTGAGCACATTTACAACTTGTAAATTGCTTCTAGTGATTTTTTTTTTTCTATTGTCATCTTGAAAAATGATATGAATCTTTTTTTTTTTTTCTGTTTTCTTTTTGCAAAGATTCTCAATCTTCATTGCAGAAAAAAAATGTCAGTGGCATTGACACATTCAATGTAATCACATTGCAATATAATCCCTATGAAAGTGCACACTTCAATATGTCATCTACCTTAAAGTTAAGTGCTTGACTGAAACACGTAATTAGAGAATATATTTGATATATTTGTCTTTGGATTCACATGTTAATGATGGAAAACATCACATATATCTGAGGTAGGAATAACATGTATAGAGTGCTTGAGTGTAATACTATCTACAGTGTAGTCAATAAGTTACTGGAAAGGAATTCATGAATATGTTTCCCTTAACTTCTCATCTTGGCCACTTTCTGATGTTTATGTACCTGCAAGGTGTCATGAAGTGAAATTTAGTTTGTTTTGAAATAAATATACAAAAGAAACTAGAGTTGTTATTAATCTTCCTAGTCATTAACCTGTGTCCTAACAGAGCATAACTTGGGAGTCAGGAGTTTCTTTAGGTTATTCTATAAATATCTACTTTGGATGAAAATATTTATGAAACATTTTGTACAAACAGTTGGTCTGCCACAGAATAATAAGCAGTGGCATAAATAAAGTTACATTTGCAATGTGCATATAGTCTATGCTAAGAGTTTACTACCTAACCCTAAGAATTTCTTCTGGAGATAGAAATTTAAGTAATGTTTCTGTAGGACTTGATTGTCTCTGTTTCTTAAGGAAACAAACACACATTGAGTCAAAATATGTCTCGACTACCAAAATCTCAGTTATAGGCATTTTTCTGCTCCACTGTTGAAGTACAATGAAATAAATTTAGATGACTATTATACTCTCACTTCACCTGATTATGGTTTTATGGGCTCAAAATGGTGACTGAAACAAAGAGCAGGTACAATATTATTACACATATATCTTTTCTGTAATTATCCAATGGTGTATTCAAAGTAATTTTATCTTTCATATCATAGATGCAAATGCAAGTAGGAAGTATGTACCTTTTTTTTGTTCTACTCTCCCACCCCTCGTGCACCCCCTCCCCCACCCCTTTATCCACTTATTTTTTTTATGAGTGCAATAATTTTTTTTATAAATACATCCTTTATACTTTATATACTACTGATATAGATTGTTACCATACTGTAATTACTGCAGCTGTTGCACCATATTGTGAAGTATGGTATTTGGATAAGAGAAGAGGTACTTTAGATTTTTTTTTTTTCAGTAGTGAATGTCTACCTAAGAGTAATTATTTAAAAAAAAAAAGTTATGAAGAGTCCTTGTGATTTTCACTCTGTTGAATTAAATAGCAAATTCTTATGTTTAGTTTATATACTTATCATCCGTATAGAAGTTCTGCATATATTATGTAGAATATATACAGCAGAAGGCTAATGGGAAAATCATAGATAGTATGTTATCCTGACAGTAACCACTAAGGATGGTTGTATTCATCAATTTGCCTATTTTCCAGTTTATTCTGCTCTTTTTTTATTATTATTTTTTTATTTGTTTTTATTTTTTTTATTTTTAGGAATATATAAGCATTACCCCAAAAGCATACATATAACCAGAAAATTATGATTACAAGGACATTTAGTTACATATATATGAATCATATAATTCAATAATGACAGCTTTCTCCCATTTCATAAATAAATAAATAAATAAATAAATAAACACCATTCATAAAATAACCATTCAGCTGGAATATATACACAGATGATCATTTTCTGCAGTACTGTCATAATGTGTACCATGGCTATGCTTCTTACTGTTCAGCACTTTAATGATTTTATCCTACAGATTTTTGCATGGTCATACATAATAGCTAAGCACCCTATGGTGAAAATATAAGCTGAATCACCATGTGCCTGCAGTCTTCTTGCAAACCTAGCAGGTTTTTGATTGGCTCTAGCAGGTTTGGGGAAATGACCATTTCAGACAGGACACAGTCAAGCAGAAAATGGGCAGATGCTGTAAATTGCATAATCTGTACAAAGAAAACTCATCTGCCATTTATAGTACATGAGATTAAATGATGAGATACTGACTGATTCAAGCTAATTTAATGACAACCTCTAACCATCTGGCTAGAAAACTGAAAGCCCTAATGCTGACCCACATAAGTTAGTCTAAAAACATTTGGTGAGTTTAATAATGGATTATACATCAAAGCAAGAACTCATTACTGTTATAAGTAATGAATTATTTATTTTTAATCTGACAGTTCTACTACTGCTAACCAGTAAAAGATTACATTGTAAAGCAACATATATAATAAATGACTGAATACTTTTCTGTTGTGCTAGTAAATGCATAGCTTTCTGAGCCTTATGCTTTCACTTGCTGACAATATGAATCTGTGGGAAATAACACCTCCTTTTTTTTTTTTTTTTTTTTTTTTTTCCAAGGATTCTCTGGCATTGGATCTTCCTTTGCTTTTTGGACTTACCATTTTGCAAGCATATTAACCACAACTGATTAATTTGACTGTCTTGTTTATTTCTTTCTATTTAACATGATTTTATAAATAGTCTAAGTCCTGGAGCCCAGATTGTGTCGTTGATGTTTTTGCTTGAAGAGTCTTTGTGGACTGTCATTGAAGAAGGAAATAAGAAAAAAAAAAAAAAAAAAGGCACAATTCAGAACATGATTTTTCTGACAAGATACAATTTACTGGTGATGTTTTGAGAGGTGGAAAGGAACCAGCTTGATTCTCAAAGCTGAGCTGGCAGTTAGAAAATGTACATCAGCAAATATGTTCCAAAAGCAGTAAAGCAATAACTTTCAGCTTCCCCAATGCAATTTTTATGGAGTATTTTTTTATTAACAGAGACACATATTAAAATATTGTTGAAATATGGTAATGACAACTGTTTTTGAGACCACCTGTGTAATTTTCTGAAGAGATATTACTCATTGTACAGGTGCATAGTGTTGTATTTTTATTTATGTTTTTTCCTCTCCCACTTATTTTTTGAAACATTTGAATTTATTTTACATATAAGAATATATACAGTTTGATGAGTGTGCTATATCACGTTCTGTTCAAAGTAGAAGAGATCTGAAAGTAACAGAAACTGCTGAGAAATCAGAGGGTGTGATTCCATATAAATTCTACACAGGTATAAGAGGAACTGTCAAAATTTTTGAGGCATAGAGGTCAGTTATGCCAGTTGTACCAAAATATTATAGACAAGAAATACATTGATTCATGTACTATTCCTTCACTAACATCTGTCGAAAAATACATAACTTCCCTGTGTAGCAGTAGCAAGTACTAATACCTAGTCTGGTTTCAAAAAACTAAGATTATCTTGAGAAGATTCCATTACTTGTCTTATTCAGTCAAGATTATTTAGTGTCTCTGGTAGTCAGCAAGTTGAACCTTGCTGACATTCAAGAATAATCCTTACTAGGTTCATGTGGATTTAAGTGCAAAAAGTTTTATTTGAGATAGTGTATTGTGTACAGAAACCAAATGATAATAATAATAATAATCCTAAAGAACAAAACAATGGTAGTTATTATTTTGCCAGAGCCTTCAACTCATAAACTAATCTCAATGCAATGCAATTGCTTTCAGATGTGGAGATGTGGTGACAAAGATAGAGAGTATAATTTGAAAGACTACCCTCATGGCATTGATCAATTTACTCACAACTATCTATGTGACATCATACTGATATTTTCCATTACATTATGTAAGACAAAAAGGTATGTAAGATTTGAGATACACCAAGAATGATAATAATATGATGAATGAAAACAATAACCATTATTGAGGCAAAATGAAATAATCCTTCTGGTCAGGAAATCTTTTTATCTACTTGGTCTTTTTCTTCTGATCAGTGTGATCCCACCATGAAAACTATGCACACAAAGAGAAGCTTTCCTTCGTTTGAAATGAGATCTCTCTGCAACGTCTTTCGACCCTCATCTGAGTCCACAACTCCTTCAAGTTTGGTATCATCAGAAAATTTGCTCAAAACACCTTCTAGTCCTACATCCAAATCATTTATAAAGACATTGAAGAGGACTGGCCTTAAAATGGAGCCTTGAGGGACCCCACTTGTGACCATCTGCCAGCCAGATGTAGCCCCATTAACCACAACCCTTTGAGCCCTGCCCGTCAGCTAATTGTTCATGCGTTGTATGATGTTTTTGTTAAGTAGTATGCTGGACACTTTGTCCAGTAGGATCCAATGGGAAACCATATCAAAAGCCTTGCTGAAGTCTAAAACGATCACATCAGCTGGTTTCCCTTGATCAACTAGATGGGTGATCTTATCACAAAAGGAAATCAAATTTGTTAGGCAGGACCTACCCCTCATGAACCCATACTGGCTGGGACCAACGACTGCATTGTCCCCCAGGTGCGCCTCAATAACTTCAAGAATCATCTTCTCCATAATTTTACCAGGCACTGACATGAGACTGACAGGCCTGTAATTGCTAGGGTCTTCTTTCTTACCCTTCTTGAAAATTGGCACAACATTTGCCAGCTTCCAGTCTACTGAGACCTCTCCAGATTCCCAAGATCATTGAAAAATAATGGAGAAAGGTCCTGTGATGACATCAGCCAGCTCTTTAAGCACCCTGGGATGGATCCCATCCGGACCCATGGACTTGTATGGATCCAGGTGGAGCAGCAAATCCCTCGCACGCTCAGGGGCAGTTGGAAGTTTGTCATTCCCACTGTCATGGTCTTCCTGTTCAGGGCACCCTGGGTCCCGAAGTCCATCATCAGCATTAAAGACAGAGGTGAAGAAGGCATTAAACATCTCTGCTTTGCCTATGTCATTGTCTGTGAGGAGACTTTCCCCATCAAGGTCTATATTTTGTTTGGTTCTCCTTTCTCTGTTAACATATCTAAAAAAAACCTTTTTTATTGTCTCTCACAGACATGGCCAGCTTCAACTCTAGTTGGGCTTTGGCCCCACGAATTTACTCCCTACAAACATGAACAGCATCCCTATATTCCTTTCTCATCACCTGACCCTCCTTCCAGCAACCGTACACTTTCTTTCTCCATCTAAGTTCCAGTAGAAGATCCCTGGTCAGCCAGGCCAGCCTTCTGCCCTGCCTGCCTGCCTTCTGATATTTTGGAATTGCCTGATCTTGTGCTTTTAGGAGGCAGTGCTTAAAGATTGACCAGCACTGATGGACACTAATGCCTTCAAAAGCAGCTTCCCAGGGGACCTTGCTGACTAGTTCCCTGAGCAGCCTGAAGTCTTCTTTCCCCATATCCAGGGCTGAAGTTTTGGTGGCAGTTTTCCTTCTGTCACCATAAATTCTAAACTCAACCACTTCATGGTCACTATGACCAAAACAGCCGCTAATTGCCACATCTCCCACAAGACCCTCTCTGTTTTCCAGAAACAGATCAAGGAGGGCACCTTTCCTGGTTGGCTCCCTTAGCACCTGCACCAAGAAGTTATCATCTAGGTGCTTTATGAACCTCCTGGACTTGCTCGTGTTGGCTGTGTGGTGATCCCAGTTGATGCCTGGCAAGTTGAAATCTCCCATAAGGACAAGGGGAGTCGATCTCCAGGCATCTCTTAGATCTCTTTAGACTGCAAAGAATAATTCATTGGTGTTGTTGTCCTGGCTGGGTGGTCTGTAATAGATTCCCACAGTGACATCCCCTTTATTTGTTCATC
Source organism: Anas acuta (assembly GCF_963932015.1). Classification (NCBI taxonomy): domain Eukaryota; kingdom Metazoa; phylum Chordata; class Aves; order Anseriformes; family Anatidae; genus Anas; species Anas acuta. The sequence goes on along the minus strand of NC_088979.1, from coordinate 48,135,953 downwards.
CCTTAAACGTTACCCAGAGGTTCTTGACTTTGCCATTCCCAACTTGAAGTTCCATGCAGTCCAGCCCATGCTTCACATACATCGCCATGCTGCCACCTCTCCTACCCTGCCTCTCCCTCCTGAAGAGCCTGTAACCATCTATTGCAGCGCACCAGCCACAGGACTCATCCCACCAGGTTTCGCTTATGCCGATGATGTTGTAGCTGTGGGACTGGGCCAAGACTTCTAGCTTGTCCATTTAATTCCTCATACTGCATGCATTTGTGTAGAAGCACCTCAAATGCGCTTCCCTACACACAGCACCCTGTGGAGCCGACTGAAGGACCTCACTGGTACACAGTCCCTCTGATTCTAGAGCACTATCCCTTAGCTCATCAACGGCGTGCCTGGTTTTATCTCCTTACCCCTTCAACTTCAGTTTAAAGCCCTATCTATCAGCCCTGCCAACTCCTGAGCAAATATCCTTACCCCTCTCTGAGAGAGGCACATCCCATCTGGTGACAGCAGGCCTGGCATCACATAGATCTTCCCAAGATTGAAAAACCCGAAGTTCTGTTGGTTGCACCAGTCCCGAAGCCACGTGTTAATGTGATGAGCCAGCTTGTCAGCATCAACCCCCCCTATCAGAAGGGCAGAGGCAAACCCAACCTGTGCCCCTGATCCTTTAAGTAGTTGGCCCAAAGCCCTGAAGTCCCTTTTGATCGTTCTCAGACTTCTTGTTGCTACCTCGTCATTACCACCCTGAAAGACCAGTAGTGGGTAGTAGTCAGTGGGCTGTACTAGACGCTTGACTTTCATAGCTAAGTCTCTCACCCGAGCCCTGGGGAGACAACAGACTTCCCTGTCAGTTGGGTCCGATCGGCATATTGGACCCTCTGTCCCTTTCAAAAGGGAGTCCCCTGTGACAATAACCCTTCTGTCTTTCTTGACAGATGATGTAGCAATGTGGGGGGTAAGTTGCCTTGCCTTAGGCACCCGCTCCAACTGGGACGGGCTTTCGTCTACTTCATTGTTCTGACTATGGTGTTCTAGAGCCTCGTACTTGTTACATAAGATGGAAAGGTGAGGTGGGCAGGGACAGGGCTCACCTACCACCCTGAACAGGAACTTGCCTCCATTCCCCCCCGTGGCCTAGGTCCCCTCAATGTCTTGTGGGATGAGGGGACTTTTGTCTTCTGCACAGCAGGAGGCACCTGTGCTGCAGCAGGCTCCTGAGTCTGTCTCAGAGAGGGTAGAGTACACCTCCACTAGTCAATTTCCCTCTCTGACTCCCTGATGCTTCTGAGCCTGCTCACCTCCTCCCGAAGCTCTGCTACCTGTTTGAGCAGCTCTTCAACCTGGGCACAACTCCCACAGGCATACCCCTTGCTGCTGCTGTTGGATACGGACAGAAGACTTGGGCACACCCTACAACCCAATATCTGGATGGCTCCTGGGCAAGCTCTGGAAGTGTGGGATCCATGAGTGGACAGTGGGGTGAATCGAGAACTGGATGAATGACAGAGCTCAGGGGGTTGTGCTTAGTAGTGCTGAGTCTATTTGGAGTCCTGTGGCTAGTAGTATCCCACGGTGGTCAGTACTGGGTCCAGTGCTATTCAATTTGTTCATCAGTGACCTGGATGAAGGGACAGAGCGCACCCTCAGCAAGTTTGCAAATGATACAAAGTCTGGTAGAGTGGCTGACACACCAGAGACCTGTGCAGCCATTCAGAGGGACCTGGACAGGCTGGAGAGCTGGGTGGAGAGGAATCTCACAAGATTCAATAAGAGCACGTGCAACGTCCTGCACATGGGGAGGAACAGCTCCAGGCACCAGTACAGGCTGGAGGGTGACCTGCTGGAGAGCAACTCTGTGGAGAGGAACCTGGGGGTCATGGTGGACAACAAGTTAACCATAAGTCAGAAGTGTGCCCTTATGGCCAAGAAGGCCAAGGGAATCTTAGCCTGCATCAAGAGGATTGTGGACAGCAGGTCAAGAGAGGTGACCTTTCCCCTCTACTCAGCTCTGGTGAGGCCACACCTGGAGTATTGTGTTCAGATCTGGGCTCCCCAACACAAGAGGGATTTACAACTTCTAGAGAGGGTCCAGCGTAGAGCTACTAAGATGATTAAGGGATTGGAGCATCTGTCCTTTGAAGAAAGACTAAACGAGCTGGGACTGTTTAGCCTGGAGATTGAGAGGGGATCATAAAAATCTCTATAAATAGCTGAGGGGACAGTGTAAAGAGGATGGGGCCACTCTTCTTAGTGGTTGCCAGTGATAGGACAAGGGGTAATAGTAAAAACTGAACCACAGGAGGTTTCATCACCATATGAAGAAGAATTTCTTTATGGTTCGTGTGACAGACTACTGGTTGTGGAGTCTTCTTTAGAGATTTGCAAACCCTGCCTGGATGCTATCCTGTTTAACATACTCTAGGTGACCCTGCTTTAGTGGTGGGTTGGACTACAGGATCTCTGGAGGTTCGTCCAACCTCAACCATTCTGTGATTAGGGTGTTGTCTTCAGTATTTCTTTCTGTCTTTTGACAGATTATTTAATTCTATCTTATTTGTAGGATCACTCATGTAAAACTGCTGTCAGAGGGTAACTCTCATTAAAACCAAGTGTAAAAGCATGTATGTCCCTTTGTGTTCAAAAGCTTACACAATTAGTTCACATCACAGTTGTTAGAATAAGTTACAATTCTCAGAGTTCCCATTCCTCATTTAGCTTGGCACAGGGTCTGCTACCTACTTTTTTTTTTTTTTTTTTTTTTTTTTTTTTTTTTTTTTATGGCATTATACATAAATCCAATGGAGACTTCTCTATTTAATATAGGGATGGAATGTCTAGGTTGTCAGTCTCAGAAACAGAACAACTTTTTTTTTTCAGACTTGAAATATAAAAAATTCTGCTGACAAAATGACAAACATAATTCCAAGAAAAGCTTAGTTTAATTCTCTAATTTGTACTTATATTTATTGTATTTTTTGTTGTTTTTCTCTTTCCTAGATTAGCACTACAAATAAAAATAAAATAAAAAAATCCACTTTTCAAAGTGAGTTACTGAGTAACAATAGATTTAAGGAATTTCAATTCTATTTAGTTCTACTCTGTTTTCTTTACAAACAAAACGGAAGAACAGCTTCAACAACATAAGACTACTTTCCAACTTCCATTTTAATTATACTGTAATCATTTCAATATTAACTACATTTTCAAAGAGTATGTTGTTGTCAAAGAGTTGTTTTGCTTGCTGCTCTTAGGATCCTAAGCTTTATTATCACTGTTCACTGTAACAAAAGTTACCCGTAATTTTTGTGATTAACAGGTCCAGTAAAATGCTTAGTATCCTAGAATAATGGAATATCGTAAAAGATATCCCTGGAAGGGACCCTCAAGAACCATGGAATCCAACTCGTGGCTTCACACGGAATCACCCAAAAATCAAACCATATGTCTGATAATGTTGTCCAAACACTTCTTGAGTTCTTTCTGGTTCAGTGAAATGACCAAACAGGCTCCTGGGGAGCCTGTTCCAGTGCTCAACCACCCTCTTGGTGTAGAACTTTTTCCTGATCTCCAACCTGAACTTCCCTTGTTGTAGTTTCATGATGTTTTCTTGGGTCCTATTACTCATCAGAGAGATGACATCAGCATCTTCCCTTGCACTCCTCCTTGTGAGGAAGCTGTAGACTGTGATGAGGTCTTCCCTCAGTTTTCTCTTCTCAAAGCTGAACAAGCCAGGTGACCTCAGTTGCTCCTCATACATCTTGCTCTCTTGACCTTTCACCGTATTTGTTGCCCTCCTTTAAACACTGATTAAAAGTTTTATATTCTTGTTATGTTGTGGCATCTGTACACAGTACTCCAGGTGAAGCCTACCCTATTGGCTTGTTGATAACCTGCATAATTGTCCTTGGCACTTCTCAGAAATTTTCTTAGTTGTTTCTGACCTTTATGTTTTCCTTGTAACAGACAGTGAACAAGGTGAATTCCCTGTTTCACTTTGCTTGCATGCATGCCTTGTGCTTTACCTAGTAAACTGTCTTTATCTCAACCCATGTGTTTTCACACTTCTACCTTTCTTATTCTCTTCCCCATCCCACCTGGGAAGAGTGAATGAGAAGCTGTGTGGTATTTAGCTGCCTGCTGGGGTTAAATAACAACAGAACCACAAACGGAATAGACATAATAGTTTAGATGCCATTATGTATTGCTATTACAAAATATTCCTAGATAATTAGCATTTTTAATCCCCCTTTCTTTCATTTTAGATTCAGTTTTTCTATTGTTCCGATTTAATAGTTTTTTGGTATTGTGTATTATCTTCCCTCACTCCCTCACATTTTGAGTACTGCATCCAGTTCTGCAGCCCCCAGCACAAGAAACATGTATATCTGTTAGAGCAGGTCCAGAGGAGGGACACAAAGATGATCAAGGGGCTGGAGCACCTCTCCTACAAAGAAAGGCTGAGAAAGTTGTGGTTGTTCAGACTACAGAAGAGAAGGCTCTGGGGTGACCTAATTGTGATCTTTCAGTACTTGAAATGGATTTACAAAACAGATGGAAAGGGACTTTGCTCAATCAGATAATATATATGAAGAGAATATATGAATTAACTTCTCTTTTGTTTGTCAGTGTTTCATTATCCCCATATTTATTTATTTATTTATTTATTTATTGCATTCAGCTGATCTTAGTTTCCTGAGTCTTATAACTCAAAGTGAAATGCAAAAAGTAGTTGCTAAATGTAGGTGCCTAATTTCGTCATTGCCACGTCAAAGTGAGACTCTGATATTACAAATTTACTGTCTTACTTTTCAATACAGCTAATGGAGACATATGGGAACCTCTGAATACCCACAGAAGGCTTATAGCTATTTCATTTTACTTATCTTTACTCTAGAGAAAGCCATTTTAAAATATCAGACAACTTAATTCCACTGGGGTTCTATATGTTCACTTATTTACCTTACCTTCATAGCTGGAAAAAAAAAAAAAAAAAAAAAAAAAAAAAGCTTTATGTATTTTTAATTGTTTTGCTCTGGTGATGAGGGCATTTACTGGATTGTAAGAGACTGAGCTGTTTCAAGATCTTTAATGTCTGAATGAGGTCTTCTACATTACAGGTTATACAGGTGATCCTGAACACCAAGCAGCATTCATCTCTCTTTCTTGTGTAATGTAGGATGGTATCAGGCCAGAATACAAGTAAGCTAAAAACAATGCAAAAAAAAAAAAAAAGAAAACAAATAGTTTAGTGTTTGGGGAATTGGTGGATGAGAACATCATGAATCATAGCCTGGAAAGAAGGTTTGGCTCTGAGGTCACCACCAGGGAAGGTATTATTAGTTATGATGGTTTATGGACATTTGAATCTGCAGTGAGGTGTCAAATGGAGTGTGTACGGCCACACACTTAAACCTGGAACACAGTAAACTTCTAGATACAAGGAGAAACAGGATTTATTTTTTACATTTACATAACTATAATGCCTAGATAAATTTCAAGGAAAATAGGTAAGTTCATAGTTGAATTTACACTGCATAGATTCAGGCACTTCTACAATGTGTACTAGATGCCATCCAAAGATTATAGGTAGAAATATTTGAACTATTTTCACAGCATGGCTTAGCCTTCAGTCTTTCTGTGTTTAATTCCCTCTTCACCCCCCTCCCTATGTTGCTTAGTATTATATAGTTCCATATTATGACAAAAAAAGATTTTTTTTTTTAAAAAAAAAGGTTCTAATCTGAAAATGTGCATCTCTTTGTTTAAATGAAAACAGTTTTAGCATTATTGTTTTCTAAAAATTTAGCAATGTGTATTATTGTACTTTGACAAGATTCTGCTCTGAGAGAAGATATACTAGGCAATCAAGTTTACTATATTTTGAAACTTGGGTTGTCTATCTTGTCTTGTATACCTGTTTCTAGATAGAATGTTCTAAATGGTCTTAAGACCTTTTTTTCAAGCATTTTTTTTTTTTTTTATATCATAACTTATTTCATGTTGATTTTACAAAAAGGAATGAATAATCCAAGCGTTAGTACTGTCCACTCATCCATCGTGTAGATTCTTGTAAACATTTCCCAGTACAAAAAGGCATTTTGCTTTAACATGTTGTTGTCTTGTTTATTTCCTAGCCAACAGAGAATATATTTGCTTTATTTTAGTCTCCCCCTCTCTGTCTCAAAAACAAAACAAAACAAAAATGACAACAACATCAAAATCCAAGCCACCACACACATTTAGAGTAAGTTAAATCTGAAAGCTTGTAGAGTATTTAAGGGACAAGTTTTTCTTCTTGCCGCTTCAGTTTTGCTTTCATGCAATAATGAAATGACAGCAATATTCATACTTTCATGAACAAGCTACGATGTAAATTTTAGTCCTTCATTCCATCTGAAGTGGAGCAGAGGGATGTGATACAAAATAATTACTGTCTCTGTTTTAGTTTGGTTTTCCTCTCAGGATTTCTGATTTTCCCTCTTCATTTTGTTTGACTGATGTAGGTTTTGGGGGAATTTTTAATGGTCTGATGATCATACAGTGATTAACTAAGGTTGTGGTTCAGAAAATTCTCTCTCCTTTCTAATATACTTCTTGTGAATGTAATTAATTCCAAAATACAAGGAGCTTTAACAGACTAAATACTTGAAGGCTGTTCTAGAAAACAGAGGAAAAATATAAAACTATGATGAAATATAAATAAAAATAACAAAGAAAAAAAAAAGAAAAAGAAAAAAGACCGCCTAATTTTATCTTTTTGAAAAGCTGTGTTTTTTTACCAGGCAGCTAAGAACAACACAGTTGTTCATTCACTAGCCCCCTGTTCACCTTAAAAATGCATAAAAGAAAGATAATGACATATTATAAACCATGTGAAATAAGCACTTTGAATAAACCAGTACTATTCTTCTCCTTCTTCCCCCATAAAGGAGAATATGCCTATAAATATTTACTAAATAAGTCTTGATGTTGCTTTTTCAAAAACATCTGCTTATATTTCCCTGTTCACAGAGACATTTAACAGTCAGTCAGGACTCCCTAGTTTACTGTTTTCACCGTATAATCAAGGTAGTTTCAAATGAACACCCCATTTGTTCTTTGTGCAGAAGCATATATTTCAGTTTCTGTAATCTATTTTTGTTTGGTTCAGAAATTCAGAAAATAATTTTATCTTTTAGTCAGCAAAGCAGAAATATATGTAGAACTTGGACAAGTACTTTTTCCCCGTTGTTTCCTCTAGCTATAGAAAACATACATCTGATCATCTTAAGAGTTCATCTTCAAAAGATAGTAAAGATAGCAAAATTGCATAAACCAGAGTTTTCAGGAAGTAAATTTAAGTATTCTCAGTATTGGGAAGAAACTCAAAACAGAAAGCTTTTGTTAAAGATAGATGAACTTTTTTCTTTGGCAACAGCATTAAAAAAAAATCATAACTGTTAGTTGTGAGGTCTTTAGTGCTAATATGTGAAAAATGCACTACTGGTCCTTTCCAAAAATTTCCATATTTCAAGTTCCTGGCTTCTGATGATAGCAAAGTCTGATGAAAAATACAATTTAAATTATACAGACCTAGTTCTTAAGATAAAGACCTGCAGAAGTACAGGATAGGCCCATTTCTGTCTGTGCACCAAGAGTGTGTTCCACTGGCAACCTGAAATGAAGTGGTGAGAACAGTGGAGTGATGAAGGAGTTTTGGTGATGCCCAGCAGGCAGAACAAAGACCAGCTATCCAATTATTCCAGAGCTGATTGTGCTTCCCCTTTCCACAGCTGACAAATGGTTGTTGCAATTTAGGGAATATCTTTCTTGTAGTCAGGGACTCAGAACTGAACACCATACTCAAAGTGTGGTTTTACCAGAGCCAAGTACAAAAGAAAAATCACTTCCCTAGTCCTACTGGCCACATATTTCTGATGCAGACCAGGATGTCATTGGCAGTCTTGGCCATCTGGGCACACTGCCAGCTCATGTTCAGATGGCTGTCAGCCAACACCTCCAGGTCCTTTTCTGCTGGGCAGCTTCCTGACACTCTCCCTTGTCTCTTCACACACATATAAAACCATGGAAAAAACAAAAATAAATTAAATCTGGTCTGCAAATGAAACTTTAACTAATATTTTATACTACAATATTATGCCTGTTTTTCCGTCTTTACTGCATTTCTAATACATTTTCAAAGTTCACAACAATATTTTTACTCACAGGTTGAAGCCATTGAACCCTGATCCTTACTTAAATATTATAAAGGTTTACAGTGAAAAACTCATATATTCAATTTTTGACATATAAATTCATTTATTTTCTTGAAGTTAACATAGCGATGTGCCTAAAATAAGTGGGACTCATTTGATTTAAGCTCGATCTATGTGGTGTTGGGAATCTAAGTATATTATGAGAGAGTAATGTAAATACTAAGTTATAATATTATTGTCTCTGTCTACATATAAATAACGAGAAAGAGGCACTATCCATGGTGCCTTGGCCACTATTATCTAAAATCTGAAAAAAGGGGAACACAGTTTGGTGCTAAATAAAATATTATCTTTTAAGAATAGACTTCAAAAACTTTTTTAAAATTTCTTCCTGCTGACAAACTATGTCATTTATGATCCACTTATATGCATAGTTTATCTTTTGTAGCATCAGGTCAATCAGTAACACCTGAAACAGAAAAGTAACACAAGGCAGAGCAATCTATGTTGTTATTGAATATAAAAACAAAACATCTTCATGTTGCAAATTACTTGATCAGTTCTTCACAAATAGATATGGTTTCTAAGGGAATCAGAAAATTTATATCAAAATCTTTCAGAATATTGATGTTCTGTCATAAGTAACTACAGTTTCTAAATCTAATCAATTTTACATTTTGATAGATTCCTAGTGATAACAAAACATAACAACCAAATGAAGCAGTAAAATATGAATAAACTAACTGCTATTCATAAGAACCCCTTCCTGATTTAAAATCTCAGTCTTATTTGTTTCTTTATGCATTCATCTAGTTTGACTAATTAAAATTTAAAATATCCTTTAATTTCATTTATTTCTCACAAGAATATTAGTAAATGCTAGTTTTCAAAGCAACCTTAATCAATGTAAATGTCAAATATTTATCATTTTAGATGTAGGATTCAACCTCATAACTTACCATTTTACAGACCATAAAGACTGCTTGCTACCCTACAACTTCAGTAGGATACATACGTGAAATAACAATCATAAAAATGCCAAAATATGTATGATTTTTCTTCCTAAATTTCATTGCTGTTGATACCGTATTTTTTAGTGATAGTGTTTTTTTCACACATGTACCTTGGGTAATGAAAATTAAATGAATGCAAGAAGAAATACTTACACAAAATTTTTAGTTAATGTACAGGCAATAATAAATTAGCACTTGTTTAATAAAATCATAGAATCATAGAATATCCTGAGTTGGAAGGGACCCATAAGGATCATTGAGTCCAACTTCTGCCTCCACAGTTCTTTCTACTCAAAAATTCTAACCATATAACTAAAAGCACAGTCCAAATGCTTCTTAAACTCCGCCAGGCATGGTGCTGTGACTATGTCCCTGGGGATCCTGTTCCAGGTCGCGACAACCCTCTTGGTAAAGAACCTTTTCCTGATATCCAGCCTGAATCTCCCTTGTCACAGCTTGACTCCATTCCCTCAGGTCCTAGCACTGGTTACTAAGATCAGGGCCTGCCCCCCCACTCTCCCTTGTGAGGAAGCTGTAGACTGCAATGACGTCTCCCTTCAGCCTCCTCTTTTCCAGGCTGAACATGCCAAGCAACCTCAGCCGCTCCCCATACATCTTCCCCTCTAGGCCCTTTACCATCTTAGTAGTCCTCCTCTGGACACTCTCCAATAGTCTCACATCCTTTTTGTACTGGTGTTCACATAGTACTCAAGGTGCTGCCGCTCCAGCACAGAGTAGAGCAGGACAATCACCTCCCTTGATCAGCCATCAACACCATGCTTGATGCACCCCAGGATAGAGTTGGCCCTCCTGGCTAACATGGCATACTGCTGGCTTATGTTCAGCTTGCTACCAACCAAATCCCACAGATCCCTCTCTGCTGGACTGCTGTCCAGTATCTCGTCCCCCTGTCTGCACATATAGATAGGGTTGCCCCGTCCCAGGTGCAGGACCTGGCTCTTGCTCTTCCTAAACTTCATGTGGTTGGTGATTGCCCAGCTCTCCAATCCATTCAGATCTCTCTGCAAGGCCCTTCTACCTTTAAAAGACTCAACAACTCTTCCCAAAGAGGAGTTTACTGTAAAGATCTAATATACTGTGCGCAAGTGGAGTTTGAAGCATTTTGGGGTGCCAGATCCTTCTGACAGATCCAAGAAGGGATCTAAAAGGCTTTTGATGTTGATGTGAAAAGTTTTAGCTAATTTCTGTATCTTAAAAACAGAAGAGAACACAACCCTTTAAAGAACTTTTGTGTAGTACACTGATTGTGTGTTCAAATCTACTGAAGAATTTGCAGAGGATCTTCAAAATCTTGTGGGTAGCATTGTAAAGGGTACATGGCTTCCTTTGAATTTTATGAAAAGACAAGGTGGGACAAAGAACAGAAACAGGACAGCCCCACAAGCATTTAAAAAGATATATATATGTATGTATATATATATCAAAGCTGGAATCTATTAGGCTTTGCACTGATTAGGTTACATGAGAATGAAAGAATTTGGCCAGGCAGTAGCAGAAAATATTGCAGGAACACAAGAAGCATTGACATCCAAACTTCTAAATGTCTAAATCTGTTTGTTGTTGTTGTTGTTGTCATTGTCTTCAGATAAAGCCCTATCTATCTGACATGAAATAATGTATTTTATACTTATGTATTATCTTAAAGTTCCCAAAGTTCCTAATTGTTTTAGAAAAGCTCTTACTGTGATGCCACAAATCACCACGGAAATGCAAAATAAAAGATGTTTAAAGTTGCTTTTATTCTTTTTGGAGAGATGAAGATTGGAACACTTTATTTATGATAACTTCCATGAACTAAATATTGTGTTTTATCTCATTCATGTATTATGTCTTAGCTCCAAATAGAGGCACAATGTTTTTAACAGAAATCAATTCTAAATTTAGATACATAAATTTAGTTGTCTGCAACAACTCAAGACATAAAATAAACAAAGGTTAAATCAAATTGTACTAGTTGCTAACTTACCAGTAACTACAGAGAGTCCAGTGTCAATTAAAAAAAAAAAAAAGTTTTCCACAGTGTTCAACACACCAAATGGACATATGTTTTAGGATGATCTGACCAGCTCTCTTATTTCTGCTATTCCGCTAATTTTAAATTTTACTGATTAGATGAACAATGATGTGTATGGTGTCATCTAACTTGCAGATAGATGCTATAGAAAATGTGCATGTCTTAATCTGGAGCCAAATTCCTCCCTGGATATTGCTGTCTAATTTTACTGGAATACAGAAATACAAGATGCAATATAGTATTATCCATGATTCTTTGGACAGACAAACTATTTTCAACAACAAATTAAGAAAAAATAATAGATGCATGTAAATAACACTGTTGTTGTTAAAGCTTCACCTACACTTAAAGTAATACACTTTGCACAGCTAAAATAACTATGCATTGACAAATCAATTAAGCAATTAACTCCTCTTTCTATTGAGAAAACAATGAAAGATATTTTGGAAAATACATATTCTTCACAATGTTTAAAAATGCCTCAAAGCAGGAAAACATAAAAATATGTGGAAATTGAGTTTGAATTTGAACTGGCTATTATTTCTTGATTATTTCCCAGTCATAAAAGAAGCAGTATGAGTGATATTTGAAAATGGTTTTTAAAGTGTATAGCAAAGAAATTGCTTTGAACTCTCATCACTTTCATATGTTAATATGAGCATAAAATTGGAAGACAGATTAAATATATAAATTAATGTGTTTTCAGCTATCTTTCTATTTCACATATTGCCTATCATTAGCAAAACATATTAGATAGCAATTTAAAAATTTCTACAAAATATCCTGCATTTTTTATTCAGCAACATGTGAGCAGACTGAGGCACGTTCTTACAATATGTTCTTACTGTAGCCTAGAAAGTGTTTTCTAGATATTAGAAATTCTTTCTTTATGTTATGTAAATTTCTCATTATATTTTTTTTAATTCCTTTTTATTTTAAGAAAACAGAGAGTATTATAGACCTTTGAATACAGGATATTGCTTCTACTTTTCTCTTAATAGCTAATATATTTTATATTCTGTCTTAAAATTAGGACACTCGCTTCAAAGTGTCAATGATATAAAACCTTAGTTAATATATATTTTTAAAAAATGTTAGGGATATTTTTATCATAACTTGTTTAAATATGCATATATTGGGAAAACAGAATAAAATTAATTTTGATTTGTTCTATAATTTTTTCTCAAATATCTGATGTAGATTTTAAGTTTCAGGTACTGAAACTAAACCCAAGCAGCAATGTTCTCTAGAAAAGTATAAAAATTGTTTAAAATTGATTGCAAGCATTAGAGTGCTTAGAAATTTTGCATATTTCCAAGGGGTTAGAAAGTCAGAAAGTTAGGACAATATGCTGTTTCAAATGTTCAAGTTTAAGTATGTTGCAATTCAAAATAAAGCAGTAGCAGCACTCCATCCCTTTAACTGCTCAGATGTTATCCATTTCACATTTACAGGTAAAAATTTATGCATAGTTTTTAATTATATTCTTTTGTCTACTTTATAACAAACATAGAGATTTAACAGCAGGTGAACATGTATATGTTCAAGAAACATGAAGGTTAGTGATCGTATTAAGTTCTAATCAACAGTATGGTTACTAATGATGAACATGGTAAAGATATAGCACTAATTACATTCAATTCACAAAAAGTTCACTTGGCTCCTTTCACGGACAATCTAGGAATTAGCAATCTTGTTAACAAGTGCTGTTTTCATATGTGCCTTGGCCTCAATAGTTGGCAAAGCTTGGTTTTCCTGTTATTTTATTGATATGACTTATATGACTTCCTAGTTATCATCCAACTTCTTCTTGCTTTGGTTAGCTAAAACAAAAATAAAAAATCCTCCTCTCCCCTCACCCCCCCCCCCAGTCACTGGTACAGAGTTCATTAATCATTTGAAATTGGGGTGAAGAATAGGTTAGCAAAGCACTAAGTAAAGACTAAGAAGCTTAGAAGTTTAGAGTTACCTATTTACATCAAACCTTCCTAATCTGATGATTGTATGAGATCTGCCTGCTACTCAAGTCACCTATTTATGAAAGCAGATAAAAGTAACATTTTTTTCTCTTATAATAATAATTTTTAGACAGAGGATACTGTCTAAAAATTACTGCATAGAGGATATCAGCTCCAAGTCTTAGAATCTTGTTTCTGGCATCCAATGTGACTAGTTTGAGCTCAAAGATTAAGTGACATTTTAGTTTTAGATAACAAACTGAGTAAGCAAAGTACTTGCAATTTTTTAAGATATGTAAAAAAAAAAATAAAAAAAAAAAATTAAAATGTGTTAGCCCTTAAATGTTTCAGCAAATACCTCTAATATTTATCTTACTTTTCTATTTCAGGGTACTTAAAAACCATGTCATATACTCTGAACTTTATCTACTTGAGTTGTGTTTCCTTCAGGAATGTGCAGCTCTACTGTATTTGAATGGTTAGAAAAGACCTAAAATTAAATACAATAGTTCTTTTTATATTTTATTTGATTAATTAGACAGAATAATGTCATTTTCTCAAGTATTTCAATATATGTGAATGACTGTTTTCATAAAAAGGACCTTTGTTTTTACAGCCATTCATTAAAAAGATTATAAAGTATATAGAATATAATGTATATAAATTTCAATATTAATATGATTATTAATATAATTATTAATATAATTGTAATTAATATATTAATAATTAATTGGTTATATATATAAATAGATTATAGAGTATATAGAATTCCCCTGTAATTAGGATGATCAAAGCCAGAAGAGAATCATATTTAAAAGAAGACATAGAAAACATGATACATCCTTTTTGGTTAGATTAAAAAAAAAAAAAAAAAGACAAACGAAAAACAAAACACAGGTATTTAAACAAGCAAGCTTTTAATTCTCTAAAATTAAAAAACATAATCATTGTACTATTTTCTTGCAAACTGAGGGACTTTTATAAAACAGATAACATTATTAGCATTGAAAGCAAATATTAGTCAATTACGTCTTACGGCATTTTTAAGCTTTTAATCCTCTGTCCCCTGTTTACAGGCAGTCAAGAGGGCTGTTTTTTAAATGTATTGATGGGATGGACAATATTATCAAGGAAAATAATATAAATACTGTCATATTTTAAATTATTAATCTCTTCTTTTGTCATTTAAATTTGGAGAATTTTCATATGGCAGCTCTGGGAAAAGTAAATGTATTTCTGTGAACATTCTGAATATTAAAATTAAATAAATTAATTAATTAATAATCAATAATAAATAAATAAGAATTACTGGGTAAGTTTACCAGAGGAAAATGAACAATACAAACACATAGAGTCTTTTTTTTTTTTCTTTTAAAGTGCCTAAACTGATCTCAGTTTACAAACAGTACAGAGGAAGTCATATCACTAAGGTAGACAGGCAAAAAATAGCCTGAATGGGCATCTTACTGTTTAATACGAAAATGTATCTTACAGTTCAGTATGAAAAAGTTAATGTATATTTATGGAAGAGTACAACCCAGCCATCATTGTAGGGGTTAGATATGTGACATGGCTGAAAAATTGGTACAGGCCTTTATGAATTGCATGAGTATTTGATGTTGTGTGTGCAGGTTTAGTATTCTCACCTCTTCCACTTGTGAAAGGTGTGACAAAAAACTTCTATTTTATCTATTATTTCTGATTTAATTTTTTTCCTCAAAGATCATTTATCTAAAAAATTTCATCTGACATGCATCAAACATGTATGGATTTGTACATACAAATACATGTACACTTAAAAATGGTCTGAATAACTTTGAAAAAAGATTAATATTAAAAAGAAAAATAAAATGTAGATATGGTAAAAAGGACTGAGCTCATCTACAGAGTAAGAATATGGAGAATTAATTTAAAAGTAATATTGAGAGCATATTTAGACCAGATGGCCTCCAAAGGTCCATTCTAACCTAAACTATTCTGTGATTCTGTGAAATAGAGACCTATGCATTTTTTTGACTAAGAAAGAGACTAAGGTAATAATTTCAGTGTGTATTTCAGAGAGAAGACATTCACTCACACAAAGAATGAGGATGAGGATATATTGATGGGTTCATAGAATCATAGAATCATTAAGGTTGGAAAAGACCTCCAAGATCATCTGGTCCAACCATCCTCCTTCCACCAATATCACCCACTAAACCATGTCCCAAAGCATCAAGTCCAACTTTTCCTTTAACATCTCCAGGGATGGAGACTTCACCACCCACCTGGGATCCCATTCCAATGCCTGACTACTCTTACTGAGAATAAATTTCTCCTAATTTCCAAACTAAACCTCCCCTGGCGCAACTTGAGACCATTCCCTCTAGTCCTATCACTAGTCATCTGCAAAAAGAGTCTGACACCCAGCTCCCCACATCTTTCTTTCAGGCAGTTGCAGAGAGCAATAAGGTCTCCCCTGAGCATCCTCATCTCCAGACCAAACAAGCCCAGTTCCCTCTGCTGCTCCTCATAGGACTTTTTTTCCAGGCCCTTCTCCCACTTCACAGACCTTCTCTGGATGTGTTCCAGGGCCTCAAAGTCCTTGTAATGAATTCAGTACTTGAGGTGCAGCCTCACCAGAGCAGAGTACAGGGTAACCCCTCTGGTCCTGATGACTACACTATTCCTGACACAAGCCAGGATGCTGTTGGCTGTCTTGGCCACCTGGACACACTACTGGCTCATGTTCCATTGAACATTGAGCAACACTCACAGATCTTTTCCTCTGCCCATCTTTCCAGCCACTCTGTCCCAATCATGTAGTATTGCATGGGGTTGTTGTGCCCCAAGTGCACAACCTGGTACTTAGTCATGTTGAACCTCATCCCATTGGTCTCTTCCTATCAATCCAAATTATCCAGGTCCCTCTGCAGGGCCTTCCTACCCACCAACAGATCAACAGTTCCCCTGAACCTGGTGTCATTTGCAAACTTACTGAGGGTGCACTCAATTCCCTCATCCAAATCATCAGTAAAGGTATCAAACAGGATGAGCCCCAACATCAACCCACAGGGAACACCACTGGTGACCAGTCATCAGCTGGGTTTAACTCCATTCACCACTATTCTCTGGTCCCAGCTGTCCAGCCTGTTTTTAACCCAGCAAAGAGTGTACCTGTCCAAGCCATGGGCTGTCAGCTTCGCCTGGAGAATATTATGGGAGAAAGTGGCAAAGGTCTTGCTCAAGTCTAGGTCAACTACATCAACAGGCTTTCCCTCATCCACCAGGTGGGTCATCAGGTCATAGAGTGAGATTATGTTGGTCAGGCAGGACTTGCCTCTCATGAACCCATGTTGACTGGGCCTGATCCCCTGGTTGACCCACATATGCTACGTGATTGAATTCACGATGACCTGTTCCATCACCTTTCCTGGCACCAAGGTCAGGCTGACATACGTGTAGTTCCCCAGATCCTCTTTATTACCCTTCTTATAGATAGGCGTCACATTACCAAGTCTCCAGTCATCTGGGACCTCTCTGGATGACCATGACTGCTGATAGATGATGGAAAGTGGCCCAACGATCACATCTGCCAACTCTTTCAGCACCCTTGGGTGTATCCCACCTGGCCCCATGGACTTGTGATGGTCCAGGTGGCGCAGCAGGTCTCTAACTGTTTCCACCTGAACTAGGCAGGGGTGGGGGTTATTCTGCTCCTTGTCCCAGACATCCATGTTGGGAGGATGAGTAATCTGAGGATAACTGGTCTGGCTAGTAAAGACAGATACAAAGAAGGTGTTAAGAATCTCACCCTTTTCCTTATCCTCAGTAGTCATGTTCCCTTCTGCATCCAGTGAAGAATGGAGATTCTCCTTGGCATTCCTCTTACTGTTAATATATTTGTGAAAACATTTTTTGTTACCCTTAACCATACTGGCCAGGTGGAGCTCATGCTGGGCTTTGGTCTTCCTGATTTTTTTCTCTGCATATGCTGGCAACTTCTTTGTACTCTCCCCAAATTGTCTGTCCATTCTTCCACCGGACATCATCTCTTTTCTCCCAAATACTCAGCAAAATTCCCTGTTCAGCCACGCTGATCTTCTTTCCCACCAGCTCATCTTATGGCAAACAGGGACAGCCTTCTCCCGTGCCTTTATGGCTTCCTTCCTGAGGACTGTCAGCCATCCTAGACCCCTCTGCCCTTCAGGACTGACTCCCAAGGGACCCACCCTATGAGCATCCTGAACAATTCAAAGGCTGCCCTCCAGAAGTCCAAGGTAGTAGTTTTACTGACCCCCCTCCTGACTTCAACAAGAATAGAGAATTCTATAATTTCATGGTCACTCTGCCCAAGACTGTTCCTGACCATCACATCTCCCATCAGTCCTTCTCTGTTCGTGAACAGTATGTCTAGCAGGCTCACTAGCCAGCTGAGTCAGGAAGTTATCTTCCATGCACTCCAGGAGCCCTCTAGACTGTTTTTTTAATAGAACACAAACATAAATCATTACTTTTTTATACATTTAATAGAAAATCATTATTGAGGGCAATTCTAATTCTACTGAGGGCAAATTCAAAGACTTTGTTTATAGCCAGTATAGATACCTACAGAAATGATTCACTGCATGCTTATACAGCTGTCTAAGACTGGATGCATAAACTTTTCTTTAGAGCTGTTGTCTTTTCTGCATTGACAATAAAGGGCTCCCAGGAAATGAAGCAGAGATTTAGACATCAGATATTTAAACAATCTGATTTAGATAATGGGATACTGTCCCCTCTACTACCCTATAAATGAACTCTCAAGAAGTCCTTATATTGAGACAGTAGCCTTCAGATTTTCTACTTACAGTAGCACTTAGATTTTCTACTGCTTCATAATGAATCAGATTCCTTCCTTCTATCTTAAAAGAAGAGGTATATATTAAATATGCATTTGGACAAGTTGTACCAGTTGACAAATATTAGGAATCAACACAATTCTACTGTCATATGAGAAACCTGTCACTGTGAGACCACTTTAAGTTATACTAGTGACCTTATCAAAAATACATCTGAAACATGATTTCCTCATGCGACATGACATCTGAATTTTATGAGCTCAAATGCATACTATATCCTGTCAGAAAACTGCTGTCTTTTTTCAAGAAAGAGTCTATAGATGCAAGTAATAACACTTTTTTTTTTTTTTTTTTTCTGAAGAATATTCTGAAAAGACAATTCCAAATATATAGTGCTTGTTGTTCTGAAGATACTCTAGGGATGTTTTGAATTGTTTTTCTTTGCAACTTTTTCAGTTTTGCACAAAGCATTCCAAAGACTGTTTCAGCCATGAAGATTTTAAGTATCACCTCCTAAGAGCACAGGAACAGGCAATTCCAAAATATCAGAAGTCTAGAAGATGGGGAAGTAGAATATTTGGCTGACCAGGGATCTTCTAGAGCTTAGGCAGAAAAAGAAAGTGCATGTACATTGGAAGCGAGGTCAGGTGACACAGGAATACCAAAGAGATACTAATGACAACGATAAGGAGAAAAATCATGCAGCCAAAGCTCAATTAGAGTTGAAGTTGGTCAGTACTGTAGGGGACAATATAAAGGGCTTTTATAAATATATTAAGAGGAAAAAGTGGAACAGGTATAGCGTTGGCCCGTACTTGATGAGGGACATAGATAAAGCAGAGATATTTAATGCATTCTTTGCCTTTGCTTTCAACACCAATGATGGGCCCTGGGCCACTGGAGTTCAGAAGACCATGACTGCAGAACACAGTCAGTTCCAAACTAGTGCATTTGTATGCATATAAGTCTATGGGACCGATAGGTGTCCTCAAAGGATACACAAAGAAGAGGCTGATGTCATAAAAAAACCTCTCTCAGGTATTTTTCTAGGGAATCTGGAGGGGTCCTAGTCAAGTGGAAGCTGGTAAATGTCCCATTTTTTGTCAAGTGCAAGAAAGAAGACACTGGTAATTACAAGCCTGTCAGTCTTACTTCAGTGCCAGGTAAAATTATGGAGAAGATTCCTGGGAGTTATTGAAAAACACCTGAAAGACATACAGTCATAGGTCACTGCCAACTTGGGTTCCTGAGGTGAAAATCCTGCTTAAGTAACAATTTCCTTTTCAGACAAGGTTACCCACCTAGCTGACAAGGGAAAAGTGGTTGATATAGTTTTTTTTGATTTCAATGAAGATTTTAATAACGTTTCTCACAGTACTTTTCTGGAAAAATGTACAGCATACAGCTAGACAAATACATAATACAATGGGTGAAAAATTGGATGATGGGTCAGGCTCAAAGAATTATGAGGTTACATCAGGCTGGCAATTGGTCATAAATTGGGTTCCCAAGGGCTCAATTTTAGGACCAGTTTCCTTTAATTTTTTCATAAATTACCTGGATGGAGGACCAAACTGAATGCTTACTAAGTTTGCAGTTGATACTAAATTAAGGGGAGCTGTTGATTCACATCAGGGTACAGAATTCAATCTTATTTGCCCTGAACTATTATTTTTTCACTTTTTTTTTTTTTAGTTTTACTGAACTCATAGTAATTAATGAAAAATAGTAACTGGCATAATGAAAATTAGTAGCTGGAGGTGTGGAGGTGGCTTCCACCTCCAGCTGCTCTGGACCAGCAGTGCTTCTATCTGGCCACTGGGGCCACTGGCACCCAGCCCAGTGCCCAGGAAACAAGGGTCTCTGCCCAGGCTGGGGGATGCAGCTGCCACTTCCTTTTTTGCATGTTCAGCCAGTAGCAAAGCTGAGCATGTATCCCAGAGACACACAGACAGTGAAAAGACACCGGCATGACCATTCATAGAGGCTGCCCCAGTCAATGTCTGCCTTCAACAACACACATGGAAGAGACACAGACAGATGAGACCCCTTTCCTCCTCTCTGGCTGGTAGGGATAGAAGGTCCCTACTGAAGGCACATGAAATCACACCAGCCGCTAGATTCAGAAGCATATATCCACACATGTGGATGCTTTGAGTACCCGGCATGCATGCCTGTTCAGCACCCTTGCCTGCATCCTAGGCTCCTTGCCTGGATTCTTCAAATACAGGTGCAGCCTCTCTGTCCAGAATCCCTGCCTGGATCCCAGGCCCCTTACCCGCTTCACAGGTCACCTGCTTGCTGCTTAGTCTGTCTGGAAGTTTCCTGCAAGCACACAAGTACTCACTCACCAATCCCTCATGTACACCACATTTGCAAGTCCCTCTGGGTGTACCAGCATGGACTGCCCACCCACCTCATACCCTGGTCTGGATTCAAGGCCCCGTCACTTTTTGGCTAGTCCAGCTTCAAGCTTGCTATAGAACACACATGGACACCCATGCACACAAGGTTGGGAAAATCACATTCTTCCCCCAACCCCCCAACCCTCACCCTGACAGCAGCCAGCACCAGGCACATGGGCTGCAACCTACACGTGCTATTCCAGTGGCTAGTGCAGATCCCTGCACTTGCCTCTCTCATACTGGTTCCCCCTCTTCCCAACATCTGGTTTGGGAACACCCACAACACCTGCCCCGGTGGCTGGGAGTAGAAGACCTTCACTCCAATAGCTGATGCTGGGGTCCTGTTCTCTCCAGTTGCTGGCACCACAGGCTGGGGATGTCTAAATGATAAAATCTTTCTGGATTTCAGCAAAACTTTTGATACTGTTTGTCACAGTATCATTCTAGACAAAATGCCCAGTATATAGCTAGACAAACATGTAATGCGATGAGTAAACAATTGGCTGATGGATCAGGCTCAAAGGATTATGGTAAATGGAGCTATGTTAGGCTGCCAGCCAGTCACTAGTGGGGTTCCTCAGTGCTCCATTTTAGGACTAGTTCTTTTTAATGCTTTCATAAATGACTTGGATGCAGAAGTCTGTCGGGGGGAACTGCATGTGCAAGTCGAACTAGTGCCAGCTACTAGAGTCAGAGGTTCATCTTTCCTGTAAAGTGTTATCTGTAGATTATTAGCCTACCAATTAGTGTGACTGAGATTAGTGTGACTGAGATTGTGTGAGCTGCAACCTACATGTGCTGTTCCAGCTGCCAGTGCAGATCCCTGCACTTGCCTCACTGATGCTGGTCCCCCCTCTTCCCAACATCTGGTTTGGGAACACCCACAGCACCTGCCCCAGTGGCTGGGAGTTATCACTTGGATTTCTCACTTGGATTGTTCAGGCTGAGGGGAAGCTTCACAGCAGCCTACAGCTTTCTCATGATGGGAATGGAAGGGCAGGTGAACAGTGATAAGACTCAAGATAATGGCATGTATCTGTGACAGGGAAGGTTCAGGCTGGATATTAGGAGAAGTTTCTACAGCAAGAGAGTAGTTAAGCACTGGAACAGGCTAACCAGGGAAGCGGTCATAGCAACAAGCCCATTGAATTTGAGAAGCATTTGGACAATGCTCTCAGAGATATGGTCTGATTTTTTGATTGTCCTGTGTGGAACCATGAGCTGGACTCAGTGATTCTTGTGAGTACCTTTGACCTCTGCATGTACTATGATTCTATGACTATGAACCTTGTCCTCCAGGGTCATAATACTGAACCTAATATGTGAAGCCCTGGCAATATTCTCTGTTTCTGTATAGATTTCTCTGTGCAATGTCATTTGTCATTGAATTCATGATATTTTAGCTTGAGGAATTATAGAAACCTTCTTATATTTAGACTTTTTGTTGTACAAACAATGTACACCAGACAAAATCCAGCACAGTACAATTACTATGTCACCTTCATTCACCCATACTGTAAATACAGTAAATACTTGTGGATTTTGTATTTAATGATTTTGAAGATCCTTCTCTTACTTCCAAAGTCAATGTTTGCTAACATCTATTGAAACACAACCAGCATTCAGATTGTATTTTGCAGAAATTAGCAGCAAAGGTATATTCATTTTGTGTTTCAAATATTACTGTTTCTTTTTGTCAAAAAAATATAGAACCAGAAGCTTACAACTGAGTTTAATATATTGATATTTTGAAACATATAAATCTATCTATATAAAACCACATGCTATGAGGAGTGCTATCCTTCTGAAGAAACAGCAAGTACCTGGTAAGGACACATGCACAGAAAAACTATTAATATATTTCTCAGTTAGCCAAGTATAATCTCTCACAGCTGTCCTTTTTACATTTATGTCAAACATAAGCATAAAACATTTACATTTACGTATTTTGTACATTATGTCTGATATAACCTTCCACTTTTCCATTTTTTCTTTACTTCTAAGCTTTGTAAAAAATAAAAATAAAACAATAATAATAATAAAAGAAAACCCTCAGTAATATGACTACAAAGTTCTATAATTTTGCTTACCTTAATGGTACAACTGTTCTCTGCTTACCATTTACACCTTTTATTTCAGTTCTGGATATATTTTAATCTACTGTTATATTAAAACAAGAGAAACTTCAGTCATTTTGGGGGCATAACAGGTGCAGTCCTCTCAAAAAATGGCATGTTTTGCTTCTACATACCTTGTATTTCATAAGCAGGCTATATCTTTCTGCTAATTACAGGCTGACTCAATGCTGCAACCCCCATCATCTAGAGAGGTTACGTATAACTTTTGTATTCAAGTTTAACTGATGTCAACTGTTAAAATCTATATTATGCTATTATGCCCCCAAAACATTCTCTATTAAGTCATTCCTTTTAAAGTGGTATTAAAGGTATTTTAAATATTTAAATGAAACCGTTAAACTCCTTTTTTTTTTTTTTTTTTTTTTTAATTTCATGCTTTAATAAATCAAAACCCAAGATTCTGATATTAAAAGTACATATGCAACTGGTGTAATAAATATAATGATATTACTGTGAATCAGTTACTAAAATTTGCATCATTCTCAATTTCTCTGAGTAAAGAATTACAATATGAAGTTCAGGAAAAAAAGCAGAATTTTGTCTAGCTTTTATTTGGTCCTCCAGCAACAGATATCCCCTGAATCTTTCAAGGTGGCTTTGTGTTAAAGCTGACTTTTTCAGTATTGCATGAAAATCAGGTGAGTAAGTGAAAGAGCAAATTAAGTAGCAAATCATTAACGTTTTCTACCCTAATAATGCATATGGATCTCTAAGGCTCTGATTGTTTTTGTAACTTTCCAGCTTGATACATATATTAAATGGTACACCAAAGACACATAAGATAACCCTTCCTAATTTACAGATGCTTTATATCGTTAATAATCATTCCCAGGTTTAGTCAACACAGATTAAAATCACTATAAACATTATTGTATTTCAGAAGTCAGAAGTAAAGGATTTTTGAAAATTCAGGGAAGAAAATTAATAAGCTCAGTAGATGAACATTATTTTAAATTGATTTTCAACACATTTCAGAAGCATCTAAATCTATTTTGCTTTCAGAAGTGAAGAGGACTGCAAGTATCCCAATAAGCATCCATGATATAAAAATGTGTAGATAAATAAACCAAAAGTAGAATATGAGAACAAATATGGGTATTGTGTTGTTATGTGGGAGTAATGTAAGAATATTAGTTAAATGTCAGTTAAAATCTGAATTTGGTTACGGGAGATACTTAATTTGAAAAGGAATTGTAATATATTTTTAAGAAACAGTGATGGCAAAAATGATCACTTGGGCAAAAGTTTAACAGTTCTATATATATTTTACAATTAATGTGTGGAGGTTTGTTTATCTGTAATATTCTCTAGTTGAAAACCTTTCCAAAATCAAGATGAACAACTTCCAGTGTTCTTCCCTTATTCACTAGGTAGGTCATCTCACCCTAGAACACTGTCAGGTTGATTAGGCATTGTATGCCCTTAGTAAAACCACACTGACTGTTCCCAATTTCCTTCTTTTCTTCATATGCGTAGGCATATTTTCAGAAGTACTAGCTCCATAGTCTTCCTAGGATAGAAGTTATGCTGACTGGCCTTTAGTTCCCTGGATCTTACTTCAAGCTATTTTTGAAAGTAAGTGTGATATTTGTCTGAATGTACCTGT
The DNA here is from genome assembly GCF_963932015.1 of Anas acuta. Taxonomy (NCBI): domain Eukaryota; kingdom Metazoa; phylum Chordata; class Aves; order Anseriformes; family Anatidae; genus Anas; species Anas acuta. The sequence continues at coordinate 48,111,783 of NC_088979.1, read as the reverse complement.
CTTGACTATTTCCCAAAAGACCTAATGTGAGGAAATCTCAGTCAAGAACATTCAATATTTTGTGGCCAAATTAGAATTTTCTGATATTTTCATTTGAAGCACTCTTTTTCTCATGCTTCTAGTGGCCTGCATTGTTCCTCTGAGACTCTGAATGAGAAAGGATCCACTAAGAGAATTTGCCAGTGAATTAACTGGCAAGCTGATGTAAAAACAAACAAACAAACAAACAAACAAACAAACAAACAAAAAAAAACAGAAACATATATATGCATACATATATGTGTGTAAATACATGTATATATATATCCTACAACATCTGTATCAGAAGAACACTAAGTGCTCTACATCTCCTTGCATTTTAAAACATGGACACAAGCTAATTTGCCTTTATTATTTGTATAACAGAAAAAGTAATCTCTCTATCTCTCTCCTAACAGACAGTACTCTAATACCCAACCAAACAACAACAACAAAAAAATACTACTATGTGTATTTTAAACAATAGATGTTTCATTTAGCATCTTTTCCATCTCACATTCATTCAAACATTAGAATGAAACTAAAATTTTTGAAAATGAAACTAAACTCTTCCAACATGCTTAGGACAATAAGCATCAGCTCACAAATTCTCAAATTTCAAAGTGAGACATGCCACAACCACTTGCTAAGTAAGTGGTAGTAAGACGATAGTTGTTATATGTGGAGGAATCGTTAAGTGAGGCAGGACATGTGAATGTTGAGCAGTTGGGAGACAATGAACGGTGAAGCACCGTACTCAACTCACATGAGCCTTGGCACGTATGCAGCTGGCTGAGAGCCAATCAGGCTCAAGGACACGATGCCCTTGGGCCATCGGGAAAGTCCCTAAGGTGGGACAGGTAGCCAAAAGAAGGAGGACCAGACTGAAAAGCCCGGGAAGTGTTAACCAATCCTGAGCTTAGTTTCTGCAATATGTATGAGTTGATTATGTTCAAACTAGATAAAAGACGACTGAGCTATCCATTAAAGTTGAAGTTCACTGTTCACTCATATTGATGTGCTGGGTCTTCCTTCCGTCGGCAACAGTTATACATTTACCACCTGGAGAATTATAACATTTAGATAAGAGACAAAATTGGTTTGTATGAGTAAATGTCCACTCTTTAAGGATATCTAGCTGAGGGTAAAATATGAAACACTTATGCAAACAAATTTAGAAAAAAATGTAGTGATGTCTGTGATATAGTCCCGATTAGAACTAGGGTGTTTTTGCAGACTTTGTAACAATACAGCAATTTTTATTTTTACTTTTTCAAATCTAAAGTCTCTTAAAATATAACAACGCTCATGTAAACATTTTTAAACTCACTATTTATTTTTTTCATTTTACTTAGTCAAAAACAAATAAACAAACAAGAAAACACACACAAACAACAACAAAAACAAACAGGAATTTCAGACAGAAAAGTTTTCTCCATCTTTTTCTGATACTAAGTTGAAGATAATCTTTTTTCTTTTTTTTTTAACCATCTGTTATTTCCATGTGAGTTTCCACAAGCATAAATCAGTGTATCAGACCATCATCTACCATATAGATATTTTTTTAATATTACAGAAGTCTGTAATAAACCTCTATTCTGATCTATTTGGGGGATTTATATAACTATCTTTGTGTTATTATGGCCTAATTTGAAACCATTATATAATGCTAACAATAAAAATAGCAGTGCATACTACTTAGCTATCATGCAAGAATGCAACTAAACAAACAAACAAACAAAAATGTTGTCTACCTGCTCAGTTGCATTACGTAAATATCATAATAAAGCATTTGTCTAAGAGTAAACAAAAAGACTGACATAATTATCATCAGTCCCTATAAAACGGACTGAAATTGCAACTAACATTTTTAAATAAAATGTTAGTTTTAAAACTTAGTTAAAAGTTAGTTCTAAACTGTTGTCAAAGATGACAGCTACAGAGTGGGTAATGAATTATTTTAACCAAATTAATAGATGGAAGAAACCTTCCACATTTATGACACCAGTTCAGAGTTTGTTATCTTACACGTTCTTTGTTAGATACCAAGTTTTCATGGTGTATGAGACTGGACTTTTGAGCTTCACTATCTCTGAAATAGATCATAGCACATAAGCAGTACCCTTGAATTTATACTCCAGCAGTAATTCCTACGCTATCACTAATGTTAAAGTCTGAGGCTTTAATCTAGAATAACCTTTCTCTAGGTTTCCAAGTCCCAGAAGATCACTGAATAGATACTGCATATATGACAGATCTTTTTTTTTTTTTTTTTTTTCCTTCTCTCTGAGGAAACATACAATCATAGTATACAGAGAGTAACTGACTATTCATCTACCTGCTCCACCTCCCTGTCTGCTCTGCACTCTCATCCCCAGTAACTAAATTACCTAAACTGATCCAAAGAAGTACAACCTTTCAGAAAGAAAAAGATATTCTGAAAGACAAATGTCTTGCCTTCCCTGCTGCTTTATTCCCCTAAAATCATTAACTGCTGGCCTGGGAACAATATAATGAACAAATTGCTTCAAGCACCATTGTGTTTTACTTCCTTTGTCAATCCAGATTAAAGTTTTGGCCAGACGAGTTCATTACTTTAATTGAACTGATTGAAAACAAAACTGGTGCATATAAGAAACATATTGGTTCAAGATATGGACTGAGAAGGAATTCTCTGCAACATTTCTTGTATATGTAATTCTATTTAGGTGAAGAACATATTTGTAAACTACTCTAATGTCTGAAAATTCCCCTTCATAACTGTGTCTTCTAGTGTGGATTTTTTTTGGTTTATCTGCATAAGACAATGTTTGATTCTGCAGTCTATGAAATGTGCACACATTTAAACAGAGGACTTTTTAGTAAACACATTTGTGCAAACTATTTTAACACAGTAATGTATATTCCTAATATGTTAGTGCTATAGGGAAGACTAATCAAACAATGATCAGGTTTACCACATTCTTCCTCATTTAGCTAGCTGTTCTTCATTCAAAAGAAATTAAAATACTCTCTGGAAAGCCAGAAGGTAGCATAGATTTATTTTGACCTAAAGCAGATAGATGATTCTCTGCATCAGTGAATATAGTAATGAATGAAAAATCAGCATACCCTATCGGAAACTTGAGATTCATCCCATTTAACATTAAGCTATTTAAAAGTTAATGTTTCCCCTAATCTGAGCATGTTGTTTCTGTAGTATCTGTATATCTGCAAACCTTCTTTTAGCGTCACTGGAGCCTTTGTTATTGATAGAATACAATAGATAATTTATTTTCAAAGAAAAGAGACCAGGTTTTAGCAAGATTAAATACTATTTTTGATAGTACAGTGGTGTAGTGGAAATATAAATCTGATTTAAAAATCATCTCAGGATTTCAACAACATGGAAATTTTAACTCAGAACTGCATTGAAACATCTAATCTAACTGCAGTCACTACAGAGTACATCATGAGGAAAAAGGGCAAAATTAAATTTTCTTTTGCTGCCATGATTCCCAAGACAACAAAATGATTCCGGTGAGTTGTTCACAAATCATACGGTATTGAGGAACTCCAAGGCTTCCCTACATATGTCAAGAGAAAAGGCGTACAAGAGAAAAACCAGGACCAGGCAGTTACCTTTCAATCATGAAAACTGCGTTGAGCTGGAGTCTTAGTACTCTCAATTTTACTGAAAATGGAATGTTGCAGTATTGGTACAATTACATTTGAGAGGTATCGCTCCGTAATTTACTACTAATCATGCATTATCTATCTCCACATTCTTTTTATCCAGTCTTACTAAGTTGCAGGCCAAGTAAACATTACAATGTCCCGCTTTTCAGATGTTAGGCTGAACTCTACTTCTGTTATTATTTATTTGCAGAATATTTAATATAACTCACGGACTTCAAGCAAAAGCTATCTCAAAGACATCAAAATGATTTTATAAGGGAGTTTAATTTAAGCATGCCTGTAAATTGTTTTTAGGACTGTTGCTTAACGATTACCATTTCTAGGGTGATTAATGCTTTTTTTTCCACATGGATAAAGAGATTATTCCACATTGTTTCTAACAAAAGCAGAACATTACTGGATGTAATTTACTAGTTGAGTTTGTAGGTTAAGGAACTCTGTAGATCTTTATACTAATAGTAGAAAAAAAAAAAAGAATTCAATAAATAAGGATTTCTAATAGCGTTGACTGTTCCCTTACCCTTTCACAGCCTGATTTCTTCTATACTTAGCCCAGAAGGGAACCGGAGACATAGTTATCTTAGGAAGTCTGGCAATGAATATTAAGCTAAGCTCAGAATCTTGGGTTCATTTCCTTAGGGTATCCTCTCCTCAGAGAGTGTTTGGGCATTAGTCACTTGTATTTTTAGCAATATTGCTACAAGGCAAATCTTATATTTGATCTATACATAATGGAAATGTACTTTCATGGTATGGTCAATGATTCTTTTAAAGAAACATTCTCAGAATGTAGGAAATACTCTTAGTGCTATAATTTTGATACATACATTTATTTATTTATTTATTTATTTTTATGAAAGTTCCAACAACAGCTTTTCAAGAGTAATAAAGAAACAGGACCACCTGTGTCAGGGAATATTTTCACTTAAACACTTACATAGATTAACCAGAGAATACTCACTAACAGTCACTGAAATTTTTAAATTTGGATCATTATTGTTTAACTTTTAGTTTCATATTTAAGTGTTAAAAGTTATTTCAGACTTTAAATATGAACTAGACCATCTACTGTTGAAAATGTTGCTTACTATAACACTGGCATTTGTGCTCACAACAGATGAAATTGTTTGGTTTTTTTGTTTGTTTGTTTTTTAGAATGATCTACTACTCACTGAAACAGATATCTTTGTTGATGCAGCTAAAATTCATGAGGGAACTCATGAGGTAAAGGAGCTTTGTGACCTCTCAGAGAACTGATCCACAGTAACCACAGCAAAATTGTAGCTAGGCAGAACATTTTTTTTCTTTACTATATCCAGAGATATATTCACTTTACTAAAACCAGAGATTACACTGCCTTTCTGCTTTGCAGAAAGACTTCTAAAAATGCTGCTTATTTGTTTGTTTACTGAAAGCTCATGTTTCTCTTTATGGAATGGATAATATTATACAATATTCATATTTATATTGTTCTCTCACCCCTCTATGCAGCATCAGTGCGTTTGCGAAGTATAGTAATCCTTTTTCTTTTGTTCTTTGTCCCTTATTGTCACTTAAAATAAGAAGTTTAAGAAGATCAGAAGACGAAGCTCAGTGTCTCTTTTGTTGATAAACAGCAAAAAATAAATTTTAAAAAAATTCTTCACTATCACCCTCACAGTGAAGAGTTTCTTTCACATGTTTGTGCGGAACTTCCTATGCTCTATCTTGTGACCATTACTCCTTCTCCTGTCCCTACAAACCACTGAAAAGAGGTTGGCGAAATCCCTCTGTCTCCCGCATCTCAGATATTTATACACATTGATGAGATCCCCTCTCAGTCTTCTTTTCTCAAGGCTGAACAGACACAGGTCTCTCAGCCTTCCTTCATATGGAAGATGCTCCAGGCCCCGTATCATCTTTGTGACACTCCGATGGACTCTTTCCAGGAGATCCCTGTCTTTTTTGTACCGGGGAGCCCAGAACTGGACACAGTACTCCAGGTGAGGCCTGACCAGGGCAGAGTAGAGGGGGAGTATCACCTCCCTTGACCTGCTGGCCACGCTCCTTTTAATGCATGCCAGGATCCCATTGGCCATCTTGGCCATGATGGCACACTGCTGGCTCATGGTCGACCTGTCATCCACCAGGACCCCCAGGTCCTTCTCTGAGCTCCTCTCCAGCAGGTTGTCCCCCAGCCTGTACTGATACCTCAGGTTGTTCCTCCCCAGGTGCAGGACTCTACACTTGCTCTTATTAAACCTCATTTGGTTTCTTCCTACCCATCTCTCCAGCTGGCCCAGGTCTCGCTGAGTGGCAGCACAGCCTTCTGGAGTGTCAGCCACTCCTTCCAGCTTTGTGTCACCGAAATACTTGCTGAGGGCAGACACTAGTCCCTCATCAAGGTCATCGATGAAGATGTTGAACAAGACTGGACCCAGCACCGACCCCTGGGTAACACTGCTAGTCACAGGTCTCCAGCAGGACTCTGCACCACTGATCACCACCCTCTGAGCTCGGCCAGTCAGCCAGTTCTCAACCCACCTTACTGTCCACTCCTCTATCCCACACTTTCTCAGCTTTGTTAGCAGGATGTCATGGGAGACAGTATTGAAAGCCCTGCTAAAGTCAAGGTAGATGACATCCACAGCTCTCCCCTCATCTACCCAGCTGGTGATGTCATCATAGAAGGAACAAGGTTGGTCAAGCACAAATTCCCCTTGGTGAATCCATACTGAGTACTCCTCATAACCTCTTCCAATTGCTTGGAGATGACATCCTGAATGAGCTGTTCCAACACCTTTCCAGGGACAGAGGTGAAACTGACTGGCCTGTAGTTTCCCGGATCCTCCGTCTTGCCCTTCTTGAAGACCGGAGTGACATTGGCTGTCCTCCAATCTTCAGGCACCTCTCCTGTTCTCCAGGACCTTTCAAAGATGATAGAGAGTGGTTTGGCAATCACTTCTGACAACTCCCTTAACACACGTGGATGCATCCCATCGGGACCCATGGGTTTGTGTGCACTGAGCCCATTCAGATGCTCCCGAACCACTCCCTTGTCAACAAGGAGGGAGATCTCCACTTCCCAGACTCTTTCTTCCTCCTCCAGGGTCGAGGAGTCCCAGGGGGTGCAGTTCTTGAAGCAAAGACTGAAGCAAAGAAAGCATTCAGTATCTCTGGCTTCTCAGCATCTCCCGTTACCAGGACACCCCCCTCGTTCAGCAGGAGACTCACATTATCCCCAGTCTTCCTTTTACTGTTTACATACTTAAAAAAAAACAAACACCCTTATTATTATCTTTTATCTCTTTTGCAAGCCTCATCTCTAGGTGGGCTTTAGCCTTCCTTGTTGCGTCCCTGCAGGCCCTGACAATCCTTCTATACTCCTCCCAAGAGGACAGACCCTTTTTCCACATTTCATAAACCTTCCTCTTCCTTTTGATTTTATCAAAGAGCTCCTTGCTCATCCACACAGGTTTCCTGCCCCCCTACCCCAATTTCCTACTCTTAGGAAATCCCTACTCTTAGGGATGCACTGATCCTGAGCTTGGAAGAAGTGCTGTTTAAATGTAGCCCAGCTCTCACATGCACCCTTGCCTTCTAGCAACCTAGCCCATGAGATACTCCCAAGCAGGTCCCAGAAGAGGTCGAAGTTGGCTCTCTGAAAGTCCAGGGTTGCAATCCTGCTTTTAGCCTTACTTCTTCCACCAAGTTCCATCTTGAACTCCACCATCTCATGGTCATTGCATCCCAAGCTGCCCCTGACCTTCACATCCCTAACAAGCCCATCACTGCTGGTAAGGACAAGGTCCAGGAGCACCCCACACCTCGTCGGCTCCTCCACCACCTGTGTCAGAAAATTATCTTCAGCGCATTGTAGGAACCATTTGGACTGCGCATGCCTGGACGAGTTGCTTACCCAACAGATGTCCAGAAAATTGAAGTCCCCCATGAGAACCAGCACCCGTGATTGTGAGGCTACTACCAGCTGCTTGTAGAAGGCCTCATCGACTTCCTCTTCCTGATCTGGTGACCTGCAGTATACTCCCACAATAGTGTCCCCATACCAGCCCATCCCTTAATTCTCACCCACAAGCTCTCCACTTGTCCATCACCCTCCCCCAGGTGGAGCTGGGTACACTCTAACTGCTCCCTCACGTAAAGGGCAACCATACCCCCTCACTTCCCCAGCCTGTCTTTCCTAAACAGGACATAGCCCTCCATGACAGTGTTCCAGTCATGCGAGCTGTCCCACCATGTCTCTGTGATTGCAATGAGATCGTGACCCTGCGACCAAACACAGATCTTGAACTCATCCTGTTTATTTCCCATGCTCTGTGCATTGGTATACAGACACTTTAGGGAAGCAGCAGGCACAGTTATTCCTACAGGGATGCAAGAAGAAGAAAATTCTGGACAGGATATCGGGATCATCACCTTCTCTAAGGTGCCCTCAGACGATCCTATGGGACAACTCAGAGGTTTTTCTCTACTATCTTCAACAGTTACAGACCCTTCTCACTTTTAGCTGCCCTCCCTTCCCCCGTCAAAACCTAGTTTAAAGCCCTGGTAATTAGCCCAGAGAGCTTGCTCCCCAACATACTTGTGCCCCACTTACTGAGTTGAAGTCAGTCAGGAGCCCACATGCCCACATACCTGGCTTCTCAAAGGGCTGCCCAAGATCAAAATACCTAAATCCTTATGTATGTAGAAGTTGACTATTAAATGGCAGCTTCCCTACTACCTTTGGATTCTCTAGTTTTAGTCCGTGTTAAATTTCCTTCATCTGTACCTTTTATTTGCAATGTGGGATCTTTTTGATAAGATATGAGGAAAATATCATATTAAAGGGGATATTTATTATATGATTAAGAAACTTAAAATATAGTAAAATGAAGATTAGAAGCCAAAATACACAGGCTATACGTGGGTTAGGTTAGAAAGTTTCACATTAAGTTAACTACTCAGAGTCTGGTATTGCTGGCAAACACTTGACCAAGCACTATAACTTCTGTTAATGTTCTTAGTTCTGCATATGTAGGTGTGCTGATGTTATCTCATGAGAAAACTTCTATGGCACTTGGATTGTTTACTTATGTCATCTGAAAAATAAATAAATAAATAAACAAATAAATGTTGTGTTTGTATTTTCCTTATTAGCTTTAGAACTTTGGCTGACAGTTTCGGACCTTATGGAATAGGTGCATCCTTCAGCCTTCAGAGTGTTACGGAATCCATTGGACTTCAGGCTGTGGGATGCCTTCCCACCTTTCTGGAGATGAATCCTGTGCACTGTCAGACCCAGGTTCTTTCTTCCATCTCAGTGCAATGGATATAGCTGCTGTTCTTCCTGTTTGCAGATCTGAGCAATAAGGAGACTGAACATGTATTCTGCAGTTTCAGCTGGAGAGGCAACCTCATGCACATACATGCATGCCCCACACAAACTTTCTTGATTGCACAAGCAAACCATGTTCGTGTTTGCCTCAGACATACCTTAGCCCAGTCTTAATTTCCCTAGTAAATTACTAAAACATATACACATACACAATGGAGTGTACTCCATTCTATACAGTTACATGCACCCAGGACCTACAGGCTCCCAGTAAGCTGTCTACCCTCGCCCAGGTGTTGGCACTTAGGTACATATACACAGAACATAGACAGTGAGACTGCACAGAAAATAGAGAAGAACTGGATGTATTAACAAGAGGGCAGACTGTGGTAATGAGAAGAAGGGCTCAGTCAGACAAGTGTACTGACCAGCAGACCATTTACACATAATTAGCACCTTTTATTCCTCCTTTCCCTCCATTTTCCATGATTGTGATCCATGCGGATCCACGCCCTTCTTTGGCCATGACAGTTCCCAAGAAACCCATCCCCAACTACTTTTTCCTATTGGTCCCTATTTAGCTAAATCTATACCCAGATGTTATATTTTTTATAGTCCTTCTGTGCCCAAGCTTTAGAGGAAGTCTTTATTATGTGATTAGAGGCAGGATTCCAGCCACTTTCAATGTAGCACGCTGTAGCTAAAAGAGAAAGTAAAAGTACTTGCAGGACTTTGAATGTATTCCAGCTAGATTCACTGTATCTTTGAACTTCAGAAATTCATCCAGTTTTCATAAAGTTTTTGTCTGACCTTTCTGGGAAGACCATAATTCCTTCCACTTTGTTAAACTTCACTTTGTAAATTCAGAAGTTGTAACTTTTAGCAGCAAAATGTGCATTAATAGCAAAAGCATATTTATCAAGTTTCTGCCAGGTTATCCAGAAATCTCATTTTTGTGGACAAGATCTATATCCTCATTGTTGTCATCTGGCAGTCAACACAAATTCTGAGTCAGCTCCAAGGCTCTTGGACAGGACTGTGTGCACATTTTGTTCTGTTTCTTACAATTAATTATTAAACTTCTTAGAGAGCCAGGAACTATAATATACATGCCATCACAGACTTCAGAGTCAATGGTTTTTACTAACATTTTTGAGATTTCAGTTCTGAAGGTGAAAAGCAAACATAGACTTCTCTGTGGGAAAATCCACTTGTCTCTAGAAAAATATTTACACTGCACAAATTCTGAAAAAAAAAAAAAAAAAAAAAAAAGTAAAAAAGTTTAATAAAAGAGGTTAACATCTATTTCCAGGTCTGAAAAGTACCAAGTAGTCTTTAATGTCCCTGGTCTACCTTGGCTGAGTCTCTGCGCACACCCTCTATACCCATGGACCCAGGGCCTTCTTTTCATCCCCAGTCTGGTGAGATTTATTGTAGATGGGCCTGTTTTGAGCTGACAGACCCCTCAGACAGCTTGTTTCCATCTCTGTTAGCTGTATGGACCTCTGGTATGGTCTTCTCAAATGCACTTTCTGCAGTCCCATGCTCCTGAAGGAATCACTTACTGCACCCCAGCCTTGTCTCAGTGCTTGCCAAAAGCACTGGGGACTGCTGGAGGGGCCGTTTTGTGGCTGTGTCTCAGCTCTGATCCTGACCTGTCTCTGATCAACACCTGCCATATCTTGTCTCCAGATACATCTATTTCTCAGTCATCTCCTGGTGATGATGGCTGGACATTCCACATATACCTGGACCTAATCCACCACATGTTGTGTTGATTCTATGATTCTGTGGAAATTATAATGTTTTCTTAGACTAGACACCTATACTTTAGAAATGGGAAATGACAAGGCATTTTTTCCATGACCTGACCTGCTGGATTTTAGAAAGAGTTCCTCTAAAATTGAAATGGAAATTTAGTCTATATTCCTGTCTTTTGCAAAACAGATGATATTTTCTGCCCATGTATGAAAAGTACCACTTACAGCTCTGGATACACTGGTCTAGACAGCTGTTGATTGAATGCAGCTCATTTTCTACCAAGCATCATTAAATAATATCAATCTTTTTTACCAATTTGGCTTTGAAACAAGCATCTGAAGTAAAAGTATTAATATTCAGTAGGGGGATGGTTGGACCAGATGATCTTGAAGGTCTCTTCCAACCTTCATGATTCTATGATTCTATTCTATGATTCTATGAGATTTTTGATATCTCTCTTACCAGTACCTGTGTTTGCCCACACAAATCAAGTGTTGTGGGACTAAGCCCGCTTGGTGCTAGCACAGCTAATGCTGGGGTCAGATATGTCTCCTGCCTCATTCCTCCATCTGGAGCAGCCCTGTTCACACTGCACTTACTAACAAATTAAGCTTAAGGTAAAGCAAGTAGATATACATTTTGCTTTGAAAGTATTTTCATAGAATCATAGAATATCCTTAGTTGGAAGGGACCCTTAAGGATCATCAAGTCCAACTCTTGACACCGCACAGGTCTACCCAAAAGTTCAGACCATGTGACTAAGTGCACAGTCCAATCTCTTCTTAAATTCAGACAGGCTCGGTGCAGTGACCACTTCCCTGGGGAGCCTGTTCCAGTGTGCAACCACCCTCTCTGTATTTTGTACAAAGATATAATTATTATAGCCTTTGAGGAGGGCTATGCTACTCTCATAGTCATTTTTACCACAGCAATTTTCTCTACATTACAGAACTAATAACTTTTAAATCTAGTTTAGTTTTCAGATTAAAAAAATAAAGTTTCTTTACATTTTAGCAGACAGAACTAAGCCTAATGAGCGCTATGTAGGAAATTGTCTGGTATGTAGCCATTCACAGTATCTGAGTTGAAATGCCTAACCTGGTGCCATTTTCTCTTCCACCAGTGAATTAAAGTAGAACACACTGAAGATAGATTTATTTTTTAAAAAATAAAAAATAAAGAATACATTTAACCAGAAAATTCATACAAAATGTCATAAAATATTGATACCATTTTCCCCCATGTTGCATACTGATTATTTCTATTTTTTACTCATTTGATTCTCCTCTTATCAACTTAAATTAAAAACATTGCAGTTGTATACTCCCAGCAAACAAGCACAATCTATATATATATTTTTAAATTGCTCTATTCCTGCAATTGTCCATGCTAGAAGACTTATTGAACATAGTGAGACCCACCTTTACAATTCAGCATCACCTCCTCCCAGAGAAAAAGGTACATGGAGGGAAGGTGTCATTAGGGTTTGCCCAAACATAGTCAAGATATGCCTGAAGCATTTTTGCCAGAATTGTGTAATGCATCATGGAATACTTATGCTACTTGTTACTAAGACAACTTATTAAGAATCAGGTTAAAATTAATGGCACTTAGGAATATCAGTTGGAATGGAATATTCCATTGGAATCTTTTTTGCATTCAGTGTATGTGTTTTCCTAAATGCAAGGAAGCAAAATCTAAAAGCAAAAAAAATCTAAAAAAATAAATCTAAAAAAATTGTAAAGCTTCTATATTATGTATATTATGTTTTCTTGTTTAACTTGCTTGATGGTATTTTTTTCAGAATTCAATATGCCATTTACATATTTATGCATATGTTCATGTGCAGGCTGTTTAGAACTTTAAGTCATATGTTATAGGAAGTATTTTTTATAACTGCAGTATTTCTTTTCTTGTTCTTAGTTGCACAGTGTTCATGTCCTAATGAGGTACTCACTCATCCTGCATAGGTGATCTTTTCTGCCACTGTGGTTTTTTATTATAAAAACATAACTGGCTATTCAGATTTTCTGAAAGTAAGTGAAATATCAGAGACTTCAATCAGTTCATCCCACAGGCTCAGATACACTTGGGGCTGTAGGAAATGAAAGACAGAAGAGACGTGTTATCTGTATTGCAACCTCTTTGTTCAGTTTTCTGACTAACTGCAGCTTACATTCTGCATTCAATGAAAAGACTTGTTCTAAAGCACAGCATCACTTATTGAAGGTTGGGATTATATTCTTTATGAGACCATCTTAAAAAATAAAAGGGAATATTGCTTCTGCATTTAATTTAAAGTTCTTTGACTACTTTTAGGGATACCTACCTACCATCTAAATGAGCTCCTATAATGCGACAGAATTAAAGTTATTGCCATAAAAAATAGGATACACATTATTACTGCACACAAGAGATTTGATTTAAGTCATTGTGACCTTTGCAGTTCCTACACTTAACCAGTTATCTACACAAGTGTACCTGATTTGTAATGCTTATGTTCTACAGTTGCTACTTCAACAAAACCAAAGAACTTCATTACATTATTCTATTTTTCAATTCTAAAAGAAGAATAGCATATACCATTGAAAACTGAAGCAATCTACAATAAAGACACTGCAGTTCTTTACAAAAATTTTAAATTCTCTTTGACTGTAAAGGAATTGGTTGACTTGTATTTTATCTGGCACTGAAGACTAAATAATCAATTTGTATTTTCTGAAGAAAAGTGAGCATAGATAAGGTATAGCTAGTTGAAGATCAGTCCTAAAAGAATGAAGATAAATATATAGATAAATATAGATAAATATAGATACATATAAATATATAGAATAAAGTATGGTACCAAAACTAATAAAAAATCTAATCATTCAGATGCTGCTCTCTGCAAAGCTGTAGTATTTGGATATCTGATACTTATTTATACGACCAAGAGATGAGTGCTGCCTACTTCAGTGAAAACTGAAGACAAAAGTTATGTTCTAAGGAGTGCAGAATGTTGAGAAAAGATACACAAATGTATAACAGGAAATGGGATGAAATAAGATGGAAAAACAAAAAAAAAAATACAAACTCATCAACTTGTAGATTATGTTGACATAAGTATATCAGTGTATAAAAGTAAAAGGAAAGAAGTAAAATTACATAGTGAAGTCCATATATAGTAACATTATGGTATATGTATTCTCTCTTAAATTCACATGAATGAAGTGTCTCTCTCACTGTTTCAGTGTCTTTTTGATTACTTTTTTTTTTTTTTTTTTTTTTTTTAGAAACACTTTAAACTTGTAGCAGATAAGGCTATCATCTCTGGTTGACTAAGACCCCAATGTTGTGTTCAGTTTAGAAAACACTTTAGAGCATTTAAAACAAACTTACACAAAACAATAGTAGTAATACAAAAGAGGGTTTACAAATGTTCCTGAGTAGTGTCTAATTCAAATTCTTGTGTCAAGGAAAGAAGAACTACTCATTCTTTTTTTTTTTTTTTCTTTTTAAAGGACAATACAAAATGTCATGAAACCATAAAAACTGCTACACTATTCATCTGTTTCCTAAAATATTCCTCATTGTTCCTCTCCATACTCTCAAGATCTATCAAGAGTGATCTTGAGAGACTGGGGAAAACAAACAAACAAATAAATAAATAAATAAAAAGGAAATAGATGTGAAAAAAAATGACAAGACATGTATATTTGTTTCCACAGTAAAAAGGATTTAACTCTGTTATCCTGCCACATATTTTTTTTTTTTTTTTCAGGATTAGCTCTACTAGAAATTTTCCATATATGGTCTTCTGACAAAAACAGTTAGATAGCATATAGCAAAGATAGTAACACTTACAGTTATGACATAATTTTAAGAAGTATCCAAAAAAGCTCAAGGATCCATTGACCAAACATTCAGAAGAGCTTCAATAACTTAGTTTTAGGAAGTCAATGTCTTGCAGAAGTATTATATTGCACAGAAGAGTAATAAATCATTAAGATATGTAATAAATTGTTTATATATTATGCAAAGGCCCGAGGATAGGAATTTCTTTAAGTAAGTTTCCAGGAAAAAAGATTATAACATGGAAGTCAAACAGATATATACCGTATTCATAAACTCACTTTGAAACAAATAAGTAAAAATAAAAATATGTTCACAGGTTCAATTGAATTTAATGCGATTTAAGCAAAAGCTTAAATATGTGAGCAATCTAAAACTGAGATGAGGAAAAAGAAAGTTGAATTATTTTACAGAATAGACAATAAAAATAAATTCAAAGAGCAACTAAGAGACAAGAATTTGTAAAAATTAAATCACATTTGAAAAAAATATGTTATTCTTTCTAAAGTTATCAGTCAAGGTAGAAAATTATAGTTCCAAAAATTTCTAAATGAAGTTTTTTATAAAACCATTTGTTCCAACCTCAGAATAGGCTGAAAATGTTGATGAACATAATATTCATTCTTTAGTAGGAAAAAACAAAAACATTAAAAAAATAAAATCATAAATAAAGCTGTCTTCATCACTATTGATGAAGAAAGAGTCTCAGCAGTGCTTTAGATTATGCTTATTATTTTTTCAGGGTTAAATCCTGATAATACTCGTATTTGCATAATAGGAAAAGTATTTAGTGTTATCTCAAGGGACTACATTTTTTAGTTTGTTTCTTAAAGCTTGGTGTTATCAAGATACCAGGAGTACATAAATGTGTGAATAGTATCAATGTTTTTAAGAAAATGTATCAAACAGATACATGTTCCAGACAGAAACATTTAAATAAAGTCTTTTTTTTTTTTTAATAAAGTAATTGTTTACTTAAATAAAGAAATTTTAAATATAAAATTATCAACATTACAATACAGCAAGAAATATATATAAAATGATACACAATATCTTCCTGATAAGGTAGTAAACGATTTGACAGTATTGAAGTTGGTGGATAAAAAATGGATAAAAAGAAAATCTAAGCCAGACTTGAAGAGAGGGAAGAACTCATCACCATAGTTAACCTAAAATTAAAAGAGTCATGGGTAACTTAGAAAGTGATAAGCACATTAAAGTTGTTTCAAATAGGGATAAGTGATACGAATAGTAATATACATATTTTGCAAGACAGTGAGTTTAGTAAGTAAATATAATGCACAATTTTCTCTACATTTTCTTTATAAATGCATTTTCTTTATAAACAATGCCTATGTCTTCAAGAAGTACCCAGCAAAATAACATGACTCAGTCATAAAAAGTTTCAGATTTTAACTCAGTACATTTTGAATTTCAGTTCTGCAAGAATATATAAAATAATTTAGTTTAATATCTTTAGAAAAAAAATATAGAGAAAATTTAGGGAATATTCCAAAAGAAAAATAATTAATCCCCAAACTTCAATCCAGGTGGGGATGTATATGTATATGTATCACAATCTCATAAAATGTAGCTTGAAAAGCATTGATATCACACCGATATTTTATCTTTGTACTGGTGCAGCACAAAGACTCCAAATCCCCCAAAGCCTGACTGGGAATGGGCAAGATGTGGTGAGGGGACATCACCAAGGCAGCTGACCTAAACCAACCAACTTGGTGGGGAGGAGCTCGTGTTACGAATCATAGAATCATAGAACCAGAGAATAGCTTGGGTTGAAATAGACATCAAAGATCATCTAGTTCCATCCCCTCCTGCCATAGGCAGGTATGCCACCCACTAGATCAGGTTGCACAGGGTCTTGAACACCTCCAGGGATAAGGCATCCACAACCTGTCTGGCTAACCTATTCCAGTCCCTCACCACCATCTGTGTGAAGAGTTTCCTCCTAACCTCTAAGATAAATCTACTTTTTTTTTTTTTTTTTTTTTTTTTAAATCCTTCCCCTTTGTTCTGTCATTATCTGATTGAGCAAAAAGAGTCCCTCTCCATCTTTTTTGTAAGCACCCTTTAAGTACTGAAAAGACAAAATGAGGTTGCCCTGGAGCCTTCTCTTCTCTAGGCTTTACTGAGGTTTTAATAGGTTTTATTGAATACAGCCCTACAGAGAAGGACTTGGTGGTTCTGGTGGATGAAGAGCTTGACATGAGCCGGTAGTGTGTGCTTGCAGCCCAGAAGGCCAATTACATCCTGGAGAGGGCAGCAGGTCGAAGGAGTTGATTGTGCCCCTCTGCTCTGCCTTTGTGAGGCCCCACTTGGAGTACTGCATCCAGGTCTGGAGCCCCAGCAAAAGAAGGATGTGGATCTGTTTGAGTGGATCCAGAGGAGAGCAATGAAGTTGATTAGAGGTCTGGAGCACCTCTCCTATGAGGAAAGGCAGAGAGAGATGGGGCTGTTCAGCCTACAGAAGAGAAGGCTCAATTGTGACCTCATTGCAACATAGGAATATGTTATTTATATATGGTTTATATATACATGTATATATATATATATAGTGTATATATATATAGTACAAATATATATACACTTATTACACAAGTATCCTGGTTTGTATCAAAAATAGTGTGGTCAGCAGGACTAGGGAAGGGATTGTCCTGTATTCAGTTCTGGTGAGGCTGCAATTTGGATACTGTGTTCAGTTTTAGGCCCCTCACTAGAAGAAGGACATCATGGTGCTAGAGCATGTCCAAAGAAGGGTGAAGTGGTGCAGCTGGTGAACAGTCTAGAGAACAAGTATTATGTGGAGCTGAGTTTGTTTAGCTTGGGCAAAAGAAGGCTCAGGGGAGACCTTATTGTACTTTACAATTACCTCAAAGGAGGTCGTAGTGGGGTGGGGATTGGTCTGTTCTTCCAAGCACAAAGTGATAAGATAGAGGGGAAATGGCCTCATTTATGCCAACATTAGTTTGGGTTGGATATTAGGTGAAAATTTTTACTGAAAGGGTTGTGAGGAATTGGAATAGGCTGCCCAAGGAAGTGGTTGAGTCACTATCCCTGGAGGTCTTCAAGAAATGTGTAGATTTAGAATTTAGTAGCATGGATTAGTGGTGGGCTTGTCAGTGCTATTTTAAAGGTTGGACTAAATGATCTTAGAGTCTTTTCTAACTTGAATGATTCTATGATATGTACGTATACATTATACTTTCTCTCTCTTTCTCTTCACATTTGTGTATACAGAGTGTGTATATGTATATATATATTTATAAAATAAAAATTCTAATCACTTACAGCAGAAAAGTTGTCTAGGCCTCATTATATCGGATTGGATTTTGTTCTTCTGTTTTGAATAATAGAAAGAAATGAGTCTTCTTCAAGCTATTTCCATTAGTCAAAGTGATTCCTGTGGACTGTCCAGAAATCAAAGACTGCCTTGTTTTTTTCTTTTCTTTCCGCATCATATGCCAAGGAAGAGGATAGTCAAATTCAAATGATTTCTAAGCAGAAAATGCAAAAGGCATGCCATTAGGTGTGAATTAATCAGACTTGACTACTATCTCAACTAGATAAATATGTTTACCCACTCAGGCTGTATGTGTCAATACAATAGCATGTTACTAAGTCACACTGAGCCACAACACCTTTTTTTTTTTTTTTTTTTTTTTTTTTTAGGTTGTAAGGTATTCCTGGATTTTCATGTCATTGTCATCATACTGCTACTATGTTTTCCCAACCCCTGAAGTTAGCATTTAAATAACTTTGATCAGACAGGAAATAATTTCATAGCATCCTGATCCCTTCCAAATTTGTGGGCTTTGTTTTTTTTTTTATGAAGCTGCATGTACAAGCTGATATTTTGAGGTTAACAACTCTTCATCCAGAAGATACAACAGATAGAAGTGCTCTCAAATTTGGAATCAATCTACGAGTGTCTCGTCAAGTTAAGCTTCAAAGTAGTGAGGTAAAATTCAAGATTCTGAAATACCTCAAAAAGCAAGTTTGATTCATAATAATAATAAAAAAGAAAGTTTAAAAATTTCAACACTGCCTGCTGCAAATTTACAAAACTGGGGAAACAGGTCTTAAAAACGTTGAGTGACAGCTAGATTTCCGTAAACATACCACAACATATTACCTTCTAACATTAAGAATGGAGAGCTAGCACTGAAAACGCATTCAGTTCTCAGAGATATGTATACTACAACAGCAAGGAAAAGGTTCCCAAAATTAGCACTGAATAAAATTGCAACTCTGTGTGCAGTCTAAGTAAACTTAATCAGAGGCAATACTGATTAATGCATGTGAGACGGCAGGGTAAAGCAAATATATTATTTTAATCTATATGTCTCGTGGGATATCAGACAGAACCATCAATCACTTCTCTCTTTTGATTTATTAAGTATCTTTTTTTTTTCTTTCTTTTTTTTTTTTTCTTCTCCTTAGGTCCAGGCCCAGTAAAACAGAATACCATAACTATAAAGTACAATGGTTTTAACATTGACAGTTTGCATTATGCAATAACAGAAGAATGAATAAACCATTTCATTAATTACACTAATAATTTAACTTGTTTAATAACCTATGGGGGGGGGGGGGGGGTGGAGGAATCAAAATCAAAAGAAAATAGAATCTATCATGGTCCTCTAATATGGTTTTGAGTATGTCAAATTAGACTAATAGCGCAATACTTAAAACAATGATATAGAGAAAAAAATCAACAAAATGCTTTGGATGGCTATGGTTTATTCCTAGATGTTGAAAAAAGTCAAATCAAGGTATAAGAGTGGTAAATATTCGGAATAGTTCTCCTATCAGATTCCAAATACTGTTAAGAATATGCAATGAAAAGAACAAAATGAGCAGGAAATAGGCTAACCCAGGAAATTATTGTGATAGTCATTCCAGATAAATGTCTGTAACTCCAGATGCTTGCTAAGCTTGAGGCAAACTTTAGAACAGAAGTTCAGACAGTGGTACACTCACAAGAAAAACAACAACAACAACAACAAACAGTTATAATGCAGATGTGACAGGATTTTTATTTTTATGTTTATGTTTTTTATGTTTTTATGTTTATTTTTTATGTTACATTATGTTTTTTTATCTTTATTTTTCCATTATTATTATTATTATTTAGGCATGTTTTATTTAGTCTGTTATAAACATGTCAGGATGTAGAGATGCATATATCATTGTGGTGTCAGCTTTAAAAAGAGAAAAAAAGGTTTGGAGAAATGATAAATTAAAAAAAAAAAAAAAAAGAATAAAGAAAAAAATCCAAATAGTAACTTTTCTGAGGAGGAATCTTTTCTAGTATTTCAGTATACATTTTGTAGGATCAAACATATATCTAATTTATGCACAATGTACTGACAAGATTTTTACTGAGTTAGAAAACATGGGTTTAAAGCAAGGTTAACTATGTCTTCTAGTTCATCTAGTAGTAGATTTAATATTGACAATTCAAAGAGGATACTTCATGTACTTTCTGTAAGTTGGAGTGGAATTCCTGGGTCAACAAAACACTTAGTCATCTACTTGATATTGCCACTCAGTACAAGGAAGCACGTGAACTTTTTGCTTCCCCTTAGCTTGAAGAGAAAATTATTCCTATGACTCATTCCTTCTAGGTATACAAAATGCATAAAGACTTTCACTACTGCATGTCCTGAATTTCTATTTCAGGACTTTAACACGTATGTTTGCATATCATCTCCCTCCTTCAGTTTCTTTTTATTAGGGGCCAGCTCTGTGGTACCTAAAGAGGAAATTTATTATTTGTACCTTGTGTTTTCTATAAATGAATAAATTATTTCCTCTAACAGGAGAAGTATATGCAGCGAGATCTGGTTAAAGAGTAAGACACCTAAATGTAGGCATCTACATAAAAGTGTCCATATATTAGCTATGTTTTCAATTCCCATTTTAGCCAATGGAAAGTAGACAGCGGTGGCCAGAAAGAGATCCAATTGATATTCTACTACTGGATTATTACATAGTTGCATTTTGTTATTTAGGATAATCTAGGATTGATGGATAAAAATTAGCATTTGCAGAAGACCTTCATAGAAGAAAAGGATCTCTTGATGATGATAGATGACTATGAGTAAAATAATTTTGCCCTTGTTAGCTAATAATGAAGGTTACAAATAGCATATCCACCTATAATATTAACATTGGTGCAAACAAACTTCTATGTACCATTTTCAGCACAACTTTAGAATCCAAGCATCCTATCCTTTCTGTCTCTAAAGGCCTTAAGGAGACTATGAGGTTATCACTATGAAAATCACACAGCTTAATCTGAAAAGAGAAAGAATTATATGTACATATATATATATATATATACATACACAAAAATCTGTCAATTGATAAAAGCCATAGAATCATAGAATATCCTGAGATACAGCAGACAAACAAGGATCATCAAGTCAAACTCCTGGCTCTGCACTGGACCACCAAAAAATCAGACCATGTGTCTGAGATCACTGTCCAAACATTTCTTGAATTCCAGCAGGCTTGAAGCTATTGAGGCCCTGAGGAGTCTGTTCCAGTGCCCGACCACCCTCTGGGTGCAGAACCTTTCCCTAACACCCAGTTTGACCCTTCCCTGTCCCAGCTCCATGCCATTCCCTTGGGTCCCGTTGCTGTCCCCAGAGAGCAGAGCTCAGCGTCTGCCCATTTGCTCCCCTTGTGAGAGAGCTGTAGGCCACCGTGAGGCATCACGTCAGCCTGCTTTGCTCTGGGCTGAACAAACCAAGGGACCTCTGTCACTTCTCAAACATCTTGCCCTCTAGACCTCCCCCCCCCAAGATTATAATACATGTATTTGATCACTGTCTAATATCCATACAGATATGTTATAGATCAGGAGAAAGAAAACATTTTCCCAGCCTATAAAGTGATATGAAATAATTTGTGTCCATTCTGAATACAGGATGTAAAACAAGGTGGAGGAAAAGTTTAACTGCTAAAACACTGTGTAGTTCTGGTGCAGTTCCACCAGAAGTCATCATATGTAAGTCTTCTAGTCTGGAAATAATAAATCTCCTAGACAGATAGATGGGAAGTATTTTAAAAGAAGTTACCAGTCAACAAGTTTGGGTGTTAAATATATGGAAAATTCAAAAAGACTTTTATTTATGTAACCGGGCTGACACAAGGCAAATGAAATCTAATGCTGACAAGTACACAACAATACATGATGACAGCGAAAACAATACATGATGACAGGGAAAACACTGGCCTCAAAAGTAAATTAAACATAACAATTTTTAATTATTTATTTTTATGTCCAAAAATAGATCTTAAGCTAGTACCAAAGGTTTCAAAAAATATATATAAAATAAAATAAATATATATATATATTTATATATATATATGTATATATATGTATATATGGAGGAATAATTAAAAAAAAAAAAAAGTATTATCTTACAGACCGTATGTTAAATTAAGTGTGGCTAACAAAATATTTATTGATTGCATGGAAACTAATTAGTAATAAATTATTGAATGCAAAATATATGTATGCATTTTGCAGAAGAAAGTGTACTATGCAAACAAATGGTAATAAACTGCATAACTAAAAATAGAATAAAGTATTAATTTACTACCAGGCTTTCATATCACTTAGCCATATTTCTGAAAGATTTATATCACTGAAATATTAAAATAAACATTGTATTTTTACAGTTTATGATACATAATATCTATTCTAAAAAGTCTATGCTTTCATTTCTTTTCACTCACGGTTTTAAATGCAGTGACTCCCATTCCATCAGTATAATCACAGAATCACAGAATTTCTAGGTTGGAAGAGACCTCAAGATCATCGAGTCCAACCTCTAACCTAACACTAACAGTCCCCACTAAACCATATCCCTAAGCTCTACATCTAAACGTCTTTTGAAGACTTCCAGGGATGGTGACTCCACCACCTCCCTGGGCAGCCTGTTCCAATGCCTCACAACCCTTTCAGTAAAGAAATTCTTCCTAACATCTAACCTAAACCTCCCCTGGTGCAACTTTAGCCCGTTCCCCCTCGTCCTGTCACCAGGCACGTGGGAGAACAGGCCAACCCCCACCTCTCTACAGCCTCCTTTAAGGTATCTGTAGAGAGCAATAAGGTCGCCCCTGAGCCTCCTCTTCTCCAGGCTGAACAAGCCCAGCTCCCTCAGCCGCTCCTCGTAGGACTTGTTCTCCAGGCCCCTCACCAGCTTCGTCGCCCTTCTTTGGACCCGCTCAAGCACCTCGATGTCCTTCTTGTAGCGAAGGGCCCAAAACTGAACACAGTACTCGAGGTGCGGCCTCACCAGAGCCGAGTACAGGGGGACGATCACCTCCCTAGCCCTGCTGGTCACGCTGTTTCTGAAACAAGCCAGAATGCCGTTGGCCTTCTTGGCCACCTGAGCACACTGCTGGCTCATATTCAGCCGACTGTCCACCATCACTCCCAGGTCCTTCTCTGCCTGGCAGCTCTCCAACCACTCATCTCCCAGCCTGTAGCTCTGCTTGGGGTTATTGCACCCCAGGTGCAGGACCTGGCACTTGGCCTTGTTAAACCTCATGCAGTTGACCTCAGCCCATCGGTGTAGCCTATCCAGATCCTCCTGCAGAGCCTTCCTACCCTCGAGCAGATCGACACACGCACCTAACTTGGTGTCATCTGCAAACTTACTGAGGGTGCACTCAATGCCCTCGTCCAGATCATTGATGAAGATGTTAAAGAGGACCGGCCCCAGCACCGAGCCCTGGGGGACGCCACTAGTGACTGGCCTCCAACTGGACTTGACTCCATTTACCACGACTCTTTGGGCCCGGCTATCCAGCCAGTTTCTAACCCAACGAAGCGTGTGCCAGTCCAAGCCAAGAGCAGCCAGTTTCTTGAGGAGAATGCTGTGGGAGACGGTGTCAAATGCCTTGCTGAAGTCAAGGTAGACCACATCCACAGCCTTTCCCTCGTCCACCCAGCGCGTCACTTTGTCATAGAAGGAGATCAGGTTCGTCAAGCAGGATCTGCCTTCCATAAACCCATGCTGACTGGGCCTGATCGCCTGCTTGCCCTTCAAGTGCCGCGTGATGACTCCCAAGAGGATCTGCCCCATGAGCTTCCCTGGCACTGAGGTCAAACTGACAGGCCTGTAGTTCCCCGGGTCAGCCCTCCGGCCCTTCTTGTAGATGGGCGTCACATTTGCTAGCCGCCAGTCAGCTGGGACCTCACCCGATAGCCAGGACTGCTGATAAATAACTTTTAGCTGATAAATAACTTTTAGCTGATAAATAACTTCTATTATTTTGCTGATAATAACTTTTGTTATTATACATATGGAGATAGACTTCTCATTCATGCTTCTCTGACTATCCTCTGAATTGTATTTCACCATTTAAATGTTAGATTTATTCCCCTAATTGAGGAAGAAATACCATTTTTTTTTTAATTACAAAAATCTTTCCATTAATGTTTACTAAGGAAAACAATTATTTATGGATCAGAATGAAAGACCAGTATACTAAAGGGTTTTGTTGAGGAGGGAGGAGAAGGGAGGGAGAGAGAGGGAGGGAGAGAAAGGAAGTTGACTTTTTTCTTTCAACTCATTCAGAGCAGCGCTGAAGAGAATGACTTGGCAGTTCTTGTGGTCGAAAAGCTCAACATAAGCCAGCAGTGTGCACTCGCAGTCCAGAAGGCCAACTGTTCAACCTGAAGGCTCTAGGATGACCTCAGTGCAGCTTTTCAGTACTTAAAAAGGGCTTGTAAAAAAGATGGAGAGTGACTTTTACACAGGCAGATAGTGATAATGACTTGTGGTTAGCTGACTCCACAGTCAGTAAGATTGTAAAGTAGGTATGTTTATTCAGCACTGGGCAGCACGGGGGGTAGTCCCACCAAAGTCATGTGCACCTAACGTGACAACTTGTCATGGTTATAGACAGTAAAGAGTTACATACGCATGAAGTTTCCCAATACGCCTATACATATGCATAACCTGTCCCCGCTTAGTATTAAAATTAGCTACAAGAAGTCATTTCCATAAATTCCTCTTGTCTGCACTTAGTGCCTTGTGGTGGTGGGTGTTGAGGGTCATGGGGATGAAGTAAGATGTCTTCATCAGGGTTGAAATATTCACCTCATCTCTTTGCGCATGCTCTCTGAGGCCTTGGTCACAATCTGGGTCATAAGGTTGGTTTGATCTGGTTCTTGGGGTCTGAGGGGCTCCTGTTATCTTGAGGCCTTGTATGTTTAACATTCCTTATCTTGTCCCTTTGTAAGCAGTCCTACTTATCTCTGACCCCTTGGTTAAAGTCTGAACCATGAGGGGCTCCTGTTATCTGGAGGCCTAAGCGCAGCACAGGTACAGTACATCACAAATATAGCACCAATTCATTCTTAATTGTTCTCTAATTTCTAATTCCAATGATTCAATAGGACAAGGGGGAATGGTTTTAAACTAAAAGAGGGGAGATTTAGATTAGAAATCAGGAGGAAATTCTTCACTCAGAGGGTGATGAGGCACTACAGTACCTTGCCCAGAGGTGGTGCCCCATCCCTGGAGGTGTTCAAGACCAGGTTGGACAAGGCCCTGGGCAACCTGCTCTAGTGCATGGCATCCCTGCCTATGGCAGCGAGGGGGAACTAGGTGATCTTTAAGGTCCCTTCCAACCCAAGCCATTCTATGATTTTATGGTTCACTTAGGTTTGTGAACCATGTAGATTAATTTCTTTGCAGAGGTTACATTTGCTGTTTTGGGAAGTAAATTATTGTTTTTGTTTTTATTTTTTACAGATACAAGTAAATTAGTTTTAAATTACTTTTAAATTTCTCGTTTTTTTTTGTTTGTTTGTTTGTTTTGTTTTGTTGTTTTTTTTTTTAGAATAGGCTCTTACTAATTGAAGTTTAGTCTTAGTAAATAAAAAAGATGCCAGTGACTTCCAGTTATCTTACCTTAGTATTGATGAAATAAAAAAGAATATGTGTTGAGGTTGTTTGTATTCCAAAATATTTGGTATTCTTATGGCAAAGGATTTTGTTCATCATAGGAAAGTAGTATCATGGTTGCTAGCTTGTTTTTAGCTACGATTTTTAAGGAAAGTTTTGGTGCATTGTCAAAGGCATTAAGAACCTAAGTGCTTAGTATATATCCCTGGTCAGAAACTGGTTCTGTGCAGTACAGAAAAGATATTTTAACAGTTTTACTAACTTGAAACTGCTGCATATTACTGTTGTGTTCCACCAGGAAGCTAAGCTGCTCAATCACCCTCCCCTCCCCCCACAGACAGATGGAGAAGAGAATAAGGAAAAAAAAAAAAAAAGTAAAAGCTTGTGGGTTTAAATAAATACAGTTTAATACAATAGAAAAGGAAGAGAATCCCTTTGGCCATTTTGGATCAGATGTCCAGACTGTGTCCCTCTCTCAGTTCTCTTCAATCTCCTCACTGGAAGGGCTGTATGAGAAGCTGAAAAGTCCTTGACTTAGTCTAACCAGTACTGTGCAAGAAGTAAAACATTACTGTGTTATCAGCATTATTCTCATCCTAAATCCAAAACACAGCACTGTACAAGCTATTAGGAGGAAAACTAACTCCATCTTAGTTGAAACCAGGACAGCTACATGGAATGTGGAATGAGAAGATAATACCTAATTTCAGAATCAACTTGCCTTTTCTTATGACAGATGTGAAAATGCTTTAGCTAAGAGTGTGAGGAAAACATTAACCCAATGTAAAAGAAATGGCATGTACTTCTCAATGCCACCCATTTTCATTTTATGAAATTCACCAAATCAGTTGAGACAAAGTACTTGAACTTTCCCAAAGGGTAGTACTATATTGGTACTATATTTTTACCAGGCATATAAAACAAAAACATTGCAGGCAAAATTATGCATGAATACATACATTTATTTTTTCTCTATCTTAATTTCCCAAAGGAACCTTTTAAACACCCACATGATGCTTGTGAATAACAGCTTTTTGCAAGTAATAGACAGAAAACATACATAATGAAATCATCCATGCTTCACCCCATTTGCTACCTGCCTTTTAGTCATTTATGAAAATTGCCTTTAAATTTCTCAGAAATCTTCAGGATCTGCAGGAGGACACCTTCCCACCTTTCATTGAAGTTATATTTTAATTCTAAACTCAGTCTAATCCCACATTGCAACCAGGCAATCAGACAAGTAGTAAATAATGACAGGGTTGTGTAAGTGTCAAGTACTGTAAATATTTTAGATCGGATCAGATAATCACTGTCTGGAAATACATATATCTACATTTTCCTTTCTATCTTTTACACCTACTTCAGTAGTTCAAAATTGGCAAACACATTTCAGTAATATATGTAATGACTAAAATAACACGGCCAGTAATTAATAGTTCCCAAGTCTCACATAAATAAAATGGTGATGGTCCTGTTATGGTCCATAAACCTGCATTTCTTTTGTTTTTAATGGAAATTCCCAAATATAAATCAGAAAACTATCAATACAGTTATTAAAATTTAGTTTCTATCGAGCCTGTCATCTTTCAGACTTTCTATGGCTGACTCAGAAGTAGTGAAAGTGTGGTGAAAAAACATTGGTCTCAATAACGTCTGGGAATACAGTTAATTTTCTAAGTTTTAAGGGCATAGGTTTTCAGTTTTTTATATATATCTACATACATGTGTTTATGTGCATGTGTGTATTTATGTGTCTGTAAGTATAATCTGATAAGTTTCTACAGCTTTCTTATCTGCCTCACTAATTTCAACAACATTAAATTCTTCAGATACTAGTTTCCTTTAAGCCGATCACACCTGTAAACCCGTAACAGTGGAAATGGATGGTAGGGATGTAAGCTTCCACTCTCTTTTTCCACAAGAATATGTCAGGACTGATTCTCCACAGCATTATCTCAGTGCAGTTATTGATTTAACTCCTGTCTTCCTTCCACCTCACAGCCAGTAAGTGAAGAACATGGGATTCTGGCCCTTGTATTGATTCTTGTTCTTACCATTGGTTAGCACAAGATCAGAGAACTTTCCCCTACTCTAACATTGAAGAATACTAAGAAAAAAACTGATGGAACCTTACTGATGGAATAGAATTGCAGAGAATGCACAAATAGAATACAAATACTGTGCTGGTTGTTTTACAGATAATAGTAGAAAATCCTGCATGAAAATTTACATTCTACATGAAATTCTACATTGGAATTTAATTTATACATAAATATCAGAAAAATGACCGCTCTTCGGCTAACAATAAAATGTAATATATTTCATTTACAGTCCATCAGTTTATTATTTTATTCTTTCCTCCTTTTTATTTATTTTTTTTCCCCCACTGATTAGAAAGCCATAGATACATCATTTCACATATGGTTCTTGAAGTTTCTGCATTAGCATGTTTTATACCACACACAAGCAATTAGGGAAACACAGTCTGATGCAAAAGTGTCAGTTGACCATTTTTAAAATGCTGTTAGCACTCCTGACAATTTTAGTTTGCGTGCTGCTGCTCTGACTAATGGTGACTTTGTGATATCTTTAGCAGTGTGCAGCCTAAGATACCCCCTAGCTGTTTTAGCCTTTTCATTAATAATTCTCCTCAGTCTTTCTCAGTTTGGTGATGCTTGTCAGATCTGAGATTTACAGAGGAGAGAAGAATAAATGAATAAATATTTATTTAGTGAATAGTGAAATTAAAAAAAAAAAAAAAAAAAGCATTCCAGTATAGTTCTATCACACTTAAGAATCTAAGATTTTTTTTTTCCTAGTCCTTTGACTAGTATGTATTGTGATTTCAATAACTTTTATTGAAAAAAATAACCTTTTCTTTCACTGTGGTCCAAGATCATCACTTTGACCATATGAGCTCTGACCCCTACCATCTCCTTATTGAATCCAGTTACCTCTGTTCCTGGATTCCTGAACAGCTCCACTATGGACTTCTAATATTTTCTACTATATCAAAAGCTTTTTCATCCACTAACATTCAAAATGTTTCTATTTAACGTAGCCACCGTGTCTAGACTTTTTAGTTTCTTTTGGCTTACATATCACACAGAGAGGGAATTTATATTCTAACACCATCAGTTATGTTGTGTTGTGTTGAGTTGTGTTGAGTGGTGTTTTCCTTTGCTTCTCTGGACTTTTTCTCTTTTGGATTCCTTCTTCATCACTTCTTTTACTATTCCAAATTCCCAAATGGCTGCTTCATCACACCTATAGTGTGAACCATTATGGAGACAGATGAGCCTTTTTTGTGATCAGAAATCATTTTTATCCATCCTTGCAGCTCGTGATGCAGCAGCTTTCAACAGACAGAAAGAACAGCTTCAACCAGAAACCACTGTGGGGTATTGCAACTGTAAGAGAAAATATAGTTGATTACCTGTCAGGGTGATGCATTCATAGTTTACCCTGCCCATGGAAGACCTGAGAGGTTAGACAGAGGTGCCAAATTATTAGCCAAGCATATGTTAAAGGAATCACGATAACTTTCACCAGAACTGAAAATGGCTACTCAATGCTAACAAGTAATCTTGATTTTTTTTCAAGTTACGATTGCAAGCTTTGTAAAATAAAAGCCTCTAAATAACACCCACATGTTTTCTACAATTGAATTTATACACATGTATCAGGAAAAATAAAAATAAAAATAATAAAAATAAAAAAAAAAAGGCTCTGGACTATTCCAGCAAAAACCTATTCAGAACACTTTAAGGGAGACAGAAAAAATATATAAGTTATAAGCAACTGAAAATGAAATCTGTTTATAGATAAGAAGCATAATACATCTTAACAGTAGGCAGTACAAAAAAAAATAATAAATCTCTCTATCATCTCTTAAATACTCATGAGAGATAACCAAGAACTATGACAAGTAGCTTTGAAAACCTGGAAAAATCAACCACTGTCTTAAAAAGGAAAGTAAAAAATGAAAAGTTTTATGTGAATCAGACATCCCTTTACCAGAAATCAATGATTCTTATTAGTCAAAGTAATTCAAAAATTCTGTCCATTCATTTTCTTTGTCATTGAACAATGCAGAAAGACAACCCACTTTACTACATTATTCCAATCTGTGTATTGGATCATTTTTCAGTTCTGATTCTGGGAAGTTCTTAGTACAATAGGCAAATATCTTACTGTACTAATATTGTACCTTGCTGCACTGATACTGTATAACACTCTAATATACAGTACCTTACTGTATCACTGTATCTATCTACTGTATCAATATCTCTAGCATGCATTTTTGAGGTATTCTGTAAAGTAATATTTCTAATTAGTTAAGACAAAAAGAGTTAATATGTAAGTAAAATAATTTAATTAGTAACTCATTACATTTATAGAGCCACTTATCATGTCACTTAAATGTCTAAATATGTTGTATTTGTTGTTTCAAGACTGTCTTTCTAGCTATTAAAGAAGTGAAAACAATTTCCAGATATGCCTTTAATGCAAGGACTGTGGTTGTATGCTTAGTGAAAACAAATACAGGGCTAAAATGAAAATTTCAGTATGAATCTTCTTCTTCCTTTAATCGTATTAGACTATCTACTTATTAAGTGATAGAGGAGAAGACCAATCAAGAGTGGTAGTCAACCCTATGGAGGTGGATAATTTGCCTTGGTTGAAACAAATTTCCCCATTTTGTATAGGTATATCTATACTGATAGACAAAAACTGCCAGAATACCTTCAAACACAGGATCCCATTCATTCACTTTGGTTGTTCCTCTCTCCACAGCTCTTTGGTCCACCCCAATTAGCTCTTCTGAATTACACAGGATATAGTTTTAAGCAGTGTGGAAACAAGTAAGAAGGTGCCAGCTGGTGTTCAGCTGTGGACACAGAAATAACATGAAGATCGTTACATTATAGATATTAGAGTCAAATTCTAAACGTATTTACCTAGACAAACAGACAAGCACATTGTAGAACTCAAAAACACTAAACAGCTATATTCTATTAATCTGAAGTAGTGCGGAAAAGTTCATTTTCATTTCAGTGGGATGCAGCTAATAAGAAAAAGATGTGCAAAGGAATATACATATATGTTTCAGTCTTTGAAAGAGGTATCCGTACTAAGATTACTCTTTTGCTCAGTTATTACTGTCCTGCTTTTTTGTACCTGTAGGTAATTTACTATTTAATTGTAATAACTTTATTGCTGGAACAGCGAGCTTCATTGAACAGCGAGGTCTACATTGTCAGTTCTGATATGAATATGCATTTCCACCTGTCCAATAATGGTCTAAAAAGTATGATGTTGTGTTAGAGAATAGAATTAAGATATTCAGAAATATGCTAGTTTGAACACCTTCAGGCTAAGAAGTCTATATTCACTTGAAGGTCTTCAAAATCTCCCTACTGTACTGGGTCTGGCTGGAATGTTAATTTTCCCGGCAGCAGCCCGTACAGTGCCGTATTCTGCACTTGTAGCTGGAACAACAGTGTTACCACACCAGTGTTGTGTCTGCTGCTGAGCAGCAGTGGCACAGCATCGGACCTTTCTCTAACCCTCCTAGGGGGTGGGCAAAAAATGAGGAGAGAAACATCACTAGGGCAGCTGACCTAAACCAATCAAAGGGATATTCCATACCATATGAT
Source organism: Anas acuta (assembly GCF_963932015.1). Taxonomy (NCBI): domain Eukaryota; kingdom Metazoa; phylum Chordata; class Aves; order Anseriformes; family Anatidae; genus Anas; species Anas acuta. Next base: position 48,080,563 of record NC_088979.1, on the reverse strand, counting down.
GTCACACTCAGCAACAAAAGGTGGAAACAAGAAGAAGAGGGGAGGGGTGGGCTCTTGTTGGGAAAACATCAGTCCTCCTCTTGAACACCGGCTACATGCGTTGAGGCCCTGCTTCAAGGACGTGGTCAATCATCACTCATTTGTGGGAAGTAGAGAGTAATTTCTTTCCTCTGGACTTCCATATAGCCTTCATTTATTTTATTTGTTTGTTTTCCTCCCTTCTTTTTATTTTTCCCTTTCCCCCTCCCTTTTCCCCTTTCCCTTTTTATTTCCCTTTAGTTAAATTGTTTAGTTCATAATAATCTTTATTTAATTATTATTAATATTTCCCTTTAATTAAATTATCCTTATCTCAACCCGTGAGTTGTTCTTTGCTTTACTTCTCCCCCTCCTCATCTAAAAGAGAGGGAGTGAGAGAATGGTTGTGGGGTTTAGCTGCCCAACACGGTAAAACCACCACACCTACTCTTTCCAATACCTATGAAAATAAATCAGGTACCGAAACTAGGTGGACTGATTACAGATTTTATTTTATTCAATAATTTAGGATTAAAATCAGATTCTATATTGTGAAACCTAATTCATAGTTCGTCAAAAGATGAATGTGTTTTATCTCAAATTGTTTATTTAGAGCTGCTCTGCTAACCCACCCCCACATCATGTTTAATCATGTTATGTGCAGAATCAACATTTTATTCTTTTTTTCTCTCTCTTTTTTTTTTTTTTCCGTGTGAATAAATTTGTTTTGAACTCAAGTACACGTTATCCAAACTATACCAGTTTAGGAAATTAATATTTTTCATGTGTGATTTTGTAAACTTTGATCATTTTATGTACAGATCTGTGTGTGTTTGCTTACACTAGAAAACAATAGTTATGTGATCACAGCCACCATGTAAAAATGATCTATTGCAACAGCAGTTTTCAATAAATTGTATTTTAAGTTAAATACACTTGTAAGTCAGACTTTCCTTGCAGATATACCAATGTATCATAATTAGTACCCACACCAAGCTTGCAGTGATTTCCTAGAATTGAAAGAAGCCCCAATTAAATCATAAATCTAATTGCTTCAGAAATTATAAGATCTATTATTGAAACTATCTACAAGAGCCATGTCACCATAATTTCAATTCTTCATTTATTTATTTACAACATTACCATGACCCTAGTGGATTGGAAGCTGGTAAATGTTGTTCCAAGTTTCCAGAAGGGGAAGAAAGAGGACTCTCATAAAAATACAGAAAAGATTATTCTGAGAGGTTTTGAAAAATACATGAAACAAAGTGCAGTCATTGGTCACAGTCAACATGGATTTGCAAGGGGAAAGACTTGCTTAATGATCTTAATTTCCTTTTATGACCTATAGGTCACCCACCTAGGGGACCAAGCGAAGCCAGTTGATGTAAACCTTTAGAATTTCAGCAAAGCTTTCAATGCTGTTTCTCATAGTATCATTCTGGACAAAATGTCCAACATACAGCTAGGTAAATGCATAATATGATGGTTGAAAAATTGGCTGACAAGTCAGGTTCAAAGGGTTATAGCAAATGGAGTTGCATCAGACTGGCAGCCAGTCACTAGTGAGGTTCTCCAGGATTCCATTTTAGGACTCTTTAATGTTTTCCTAAATGGCTTGGATGCAGGAGTCAAAGCAAGTTTACAGACAACACTAAACTGGGAGGTGCTGGGACTCACTTGAGGTAGAGATGTCTTTTTAAATTATATTTCAAGAATAATAGAAAATTGCTCTTAATGCAAAGTGGGAAATCCCTGGGGAAAAAATAAAAAATAGAAGCATGTGGCTATACAGTAAAATTTATTGTTATTCTTAAGTAAGCAAGATACACCAATGAAACTAGGATGGGGTAGCTGAAATGTAACTTTAGAATGGGTATTTGACAACTATGTTATTGATAAGGGATCACCCTTTCTTCATGTAACCAACATGTAAACAGCATAGCTATGTTTCTCAAGTATTTTGTTAATATTTCTCTATCTGACTGAGAAAAATAGAACTTTCTTCACCTGGATAAGAAAGGTGAGACTCAGCCCTTGGACAAAGGTTTAGTTATTCAACAAATCCATAGTCTTCCAAGTTCAGCTTTTTTTTTTTTTTTTTTTTTTTTTTTATGAATTCTGAATGCATCCATTAAAACTGACAGCACATAATATTGAGTGAAGGATTTAATATGCTGATAAATAGATGAATTTAGTTCACAAGACTGATATCTTGTATTGACATGATTAGACTAATCAAGAAAACCTTACAGTGGTTGAAGTTTTAAGGAAGATGGGCAAGGTCAATGTACTAACAAAGCTCAGGGAAGAACTTTGGCATTAACTGACTGTTGCATAAAAAGCTGAACAAAAAGTGGCCTGTGTTTTAGACAAATGGCTGTATCAGTTGAGCAGATCAGTTGTCTATATCAGTTGAGTGGATCATGCTATTTGCACTTAAACAGAAGATTAGTCAATCTTGGTAAGACCAGTGCATTTATTTATTTATTAACAAAAACACTATCTTGACCTAAAAAAAAAAAAAAAAAAAAAAGCTAGAGATGATAGAAAAGTTATATGCAACAAAAGTTGTATTCTAGGTATCCCTGTTTGAGCAGTTGATTAGACTACATGACCTCCAGTGGTCCCTTCCAACCTAAATCATTCTGTGTCTCTGATTCTGTGAATTCTATGAAGAATCCAAAGAAATGAACTTGAAGTATTTTTTCTTTATTTTGTCACTTCTGCCGGTCCTTCTTTCTCACTGCTTAGAGGAATGAGATAAATAGAGAAAACGAAGTAAAATATAACAATGTGGAAATACTTGAAGAAATTATTTTCAAATGAATATTTTGGAGATTATTCTAAAATTTTTGTTCAAGGGATTGTATCTCTTATTTCTATATAATGCATAATCATCAAATCCTCATTTTAATGCTACTTGCAATCAAGTCTGAGGAATTTGAATTTTAGACAAATTATTTCATCTTTTTCTTTGTAGTGTTAGAAATTCAATTATACGGCTAGCAGACAAGAATTTGTACAAGATTGCACTGTTTTTTGCTGGGATAGAGCTAATTTTCTAATAACTCATATAATGTTATGTTTTGAATTTCTGTCTTCCCAAGTAACTCTTACGTGTGATAACGCTCTGCTTTCCTGAAAATGGCTGAACATCTGCCTGCCAATGAGAAGTAGTGAATGAATTTCTTATTTTGCTTTGATTCCACACATACCTTTTGGTTTCTCTTTTAAACTGCCTTCATCTCAACCCAGTTTTCTCACTTTCACTTTTTCAATCCTTTCCCCCATCACATGGAGAAAGAAGTAGTGGGCAGCTGTCTGGTGCTTAGCTTCCTACTGTGGTTAACACTGAACTGTTTTCATTTTTTTTAAGTTTTTGAAAACCAGATAACTCAACAGAACAGCTAAAGTGGACTCTTATTTAGAAGAGGGGAAGGTTAGATAAGTGTTCAGTTTTAGAGGAATTAAATTTAATTTCTGACATACTCCAAGTGTATGCCTTAAAGGTTTTGGTCTCTCTATTGGGATTCCACTCTGATCCTGGGAAAGTTTACAACTTAGTTATAGATGTTGCCTAAATTTCTTTAAAGAAATGACTTTCAGCAAAACAGTTTTCTGATTCAAAATATTTTAATGGAGGAAAAAATATCAGAGTTACTAATCACACCTCTGCAGCTAGCAAAACTGATGAAGGATATTAAGTCCATTACTGCAAAGCAATATTTTTGATTTTGAACATGTTTGTTATCTACATTAATCTATTTTTTAATTAAAATTAAGTACTAATTCCTATTATTTATTTTTAGGATCATTCATTTTACTCTCTGTCTTTTAAATGAATTATTATGCTAAATTATAATTTAAAATTTAATTTACATGCAATTCCATGTATCAGTTCCAATGAAACATCGTTTTAAAATGTTCAATAAGGAATAGAATAGAATTTTTCCTAATATACATCAAGTTGCCTTCTTTCTAGTCAGAAAGTAGGATGGTTCTAGGTTCTACGATGGAATGTTGCCCCTGCTTCATCCTGTTGTATGGATTTCTTCTATCGCTTTCTCTTTTTTTTTTTTTTTATTATTATTATTTTTTATTTTTTTTCCTGCAGGGAGATGTGTACTGAGTCTGGCTGGGATGTAATTAATTTTCCCCTTAGAAGTGGTGCTGTGCTTTACACATGTGGCTCAAAAAGCATTTATATCACACTGATCTTTTGTCTATTTCTGAGCAGTGCAATAGATAAGACTCCAAATCCCCCAAAGCCTGTCTGGGGGTGGGCAAGATGTGGGGAGGGGCCATCAACAGGGCAGCTGACCTAAAACCATCAAATGGATATGCCATACCATGCAATGTCACACTCAGCAATAAAAGCTAGGAAAGCTCCTGTTATGAATCATAGAACCATAGAATAGCTTGGGTTGGAAGGAACCTTCAAGGTCATCCCCCAGCCATATGTAGAGACACAACCCACTAGACCAGGTTTATCAGGGCCTCACCTAACCTGGTCTTGAACACCTCCAGGGATAGTGCATCCACAACCTCTCTGAGCAGCCTATCCCACTGACTCACCAGCCTCTGAGTGAAGAATTTCCTCCTAACATCTAAGCTAAATTTACCTTCAGTTTAAAACCATGCCCCCTTTTTCTGTCATTATCTGATGGAATGAAGAGTTGCTCTCCATCTTTTTTATAAGCAACCTTTAAGTACTGAAAAGCTGCAATGAAATCACCCCAGAGCCTTCTCTTCTGTAGATTGAACAGCCCCAGCTCTCCCAGTCTTTCTTCATGGGAGAGGTTCTCCAGCCCCCTGATCATCTTCGTGGCCCTCCTCTGGACCTGATCTGACAGATCAACATCCTTCTTATGCTGGGGACTCCAAGTGAGGCCTCACAAGGTCAGAGAAGGGAGGCACAATCACCTCCCTCCACCAGCTGGCCACTCATCTGTTGATGCAGCCCAGGATGCAGTTGTCTTTCAGGGCTGCAAGCGCACACTGCTGGTTCATGTCAAGCTTTTCATCCACCAGAACCACCAAACCCTTTTCTGCACAGCTGCTCTCAGTGAATTCTTGTCCCAGTCTGTATGCCTGTCTATGACTACCCCTGTCCAGGTGCAGCACATTGCACTTGGACCTGTTGAACCTCACTTGGCCCACTTCTCAAACTTCTCCAGGTCCCTTTGGATGGCATCCCTTCCTTCTGTTGTATCAACTGCACCACTGAGCTTGGTGTCATCAGCAAACCTGCTGAAGGTGCACTTGATCCCCATGACTATGTCATTGGTAAAGATGTTAAACAGTATGGATCACAGGACAGACCCCTTAGGGACACCACTTGTCACCAACCTCCACTTGGACATAGAGCCGTTGACCACATCTGTCCTCCCAAACAACTGCCACATGCATTGAGGCCCTGCTTCCCAGGATGTAGCCAAACATTGCTTGTTGTTGGGAAGTTGTGGTGGTTTTACTCAGATGGGCAGCCTAGCTCCACTTCAGCCACTCTCTCATTTTCCCTCCTCAAAGGTGAAGAAAATATGATGCAAAGGGCTCAAGGGTTAAGATAAGGATGGGGAGATCGCTCTACAATTATTACGATGGGCAAAACAGATTCAAGTAGGGAGATAGTAAGATTTATTGCCTATTACTGACAAGCTAGAGAAGTGAGAAACAAAAGAAAGAAATCAAAAACACCTTCCCCCCATTCATCCTCTTCCACTTTCTCCCCTCAAGCAGCCTAGGAGAATGGCGGAATGAGGGTTGCAGTCAGTCCCTAACGCATCATCTTTGCCGCTCCTTCACAGTCACTCTCTGCCCCTGCTCCTTGTGGGGTCCCTCCCACAGGATGCTGTCCTTCCCGAACTGATCCTGCATGGATCACAGGCAGAAGCTCTTCAAGAACTGCTCCAGATATGGGTCCATACCTCGGGGTCCATCTGTCAGGAGCAAAGTGCTCCAGCACAGGTCCCATGGGTGGCAGCTCCCCCCAGACCTCCTGCTCCTGTGTGGACTCCTCTCCATGGGCTGCAGGTCTGGCCCAGAATTGGCTCTGGCAGGAGTTCTCCATAGGCTGCAGCCTCCTTCAGTGCAGCTCCACCTGCTCCACTGGGGTTCCTCCATGGGCTGCAGCATGGATATCTGCTCCACAGTGGTACTCCATGGGCTGCAGCGGGACAGCCTGCTCACCATGGTCCTTACCACAGGCCACAGGGGAACTTCTGTTCTGGTGCCTGGAACACCTCTCCCCTTCCCCCTTCCTCTTCACTCACCTTGGCATCTGCAAGGCTGTTACTTACTCCTTTCTCTCTTCCAGCTGCTGTTCTGGAGCAGTTTTTTTTGTTGTTTTTGTTTTTTTAATTATTATTTTTTCACAGAATCACAGATTGCCTAGGTTGGAAGAGACCTCAAGATCATTGAGTCCAACCTCTGACCTAACACTAACAAGTCCTCCACTAAACCGTATCGCTAAGCGATATGTTTATTTTTATTTTTTTATTTTTATTTTTATTTTATTTTTGTTATTTAACACGGGGCAGCTTCTGGATTTTTCTCCTGGAAGCCACCTTTATGGCTCCCCTGCTTAACCTTGCCACTTAAACCCACTACAGAAGTAGAGAATAATTGTGGTGTTTTGTTTGTTTGATTTTTCTCTATCTGTGTTTCCACATGGCCTTTTTGTTTTGTTTTGTTTTGTTTGTCCCCTCTTGTTTTTACTTTAATTAAATTATCCTTATCTCAACCTCTCAACTCATGAGCCTTTTTCTTTCCCATTCTACTTTCTTCCCCATCTCTCCCTTTGTGGAGGAGGAATGAGAGAGTTTATCAGTCCATCACTGTGAAACCACCACAATATGGAGGTAAGATTTAATTATGAAACAAATCTTATTGTTTTCTTTGTGTTTACTTTGAGTCACTTCTTTGACATCAACTTGAGGTTTTCTGACAATGATTGTGATGTCAGAAGACTGTGACTTCAGCTGGAGGAATAAACAGAAGCATCAGATAAATTCTTATAAAATAAGAAATGTTTCCATGAAAATGCCTTTGTTAATAAGAAACAGAAAAAGGAAAAAAACAGAAGAGATGTGACATATTTAGGTTGATTTTTCCCCTAAACAGAATGTCCTTAAATATTCAAGATGTATCCCAAACTTGCTTATTGCTATAATCTTTTCTTGTAACTCTTAACCCGTTACAGACTTATTTATTTTTTATGGAGTCTTCAAATATTTCTGTTAATTATTATGATTACTGAAACTTTCTTATTCACTTATGCACATATCAAATCACTTAGAAAGTAATACCATAGCCATGTTCTGTGACCATCATGATTTATTCCTACAGTTATTGTACCATGCTATACCTACAGTGTAATAGGTGTAATTGAATACCTAGCTGGAAGACAGCTGCAGTCTTAATGTGGAAACAGAAAGTTGTAGTTTCACTGTATTTTTCTTTGTATCTGCGTTTGACACAAATTTTACATTTATAATATTCACACATTAAATATTAAATTCAAATTCATCTTAAAATTCCTATTTCATCAAAAGTAAAACTACAAATTATTATAATACACTAAAATATAATATATAGATAAAAAAAAAAAAAAAACAGTTTGTTAAAAGATTGTATAAAATCAGTTCTTCAAGGGAAAAATATTTTTTAAAAAAGAAAGAGAAGAAAGAAAAAGCATCCACTAGCACAAAAATGTAGTACTTTCACAGTACATCCCCTACTTTTAATAAAAAATATGCAACATTTTCGATACAAGACATATAATATATGAGCTACATTGGACAAAAATTAAATTCAACCACATGGTTTTTCCATGTCTATAATCCCTTTTCTTTATAAGACTCTTTATAAGTCTCTTGATTAATCTCAGCTGTGGTAGTAGGATATCTTGGGAAAATAACTACTTTCTCAGGTAAGTAGGTCTGTAGCTATGGCAGGTTTGATCTTGACTGGCTGGCAGAATCCCACCCAGCTGCTCTCACCCTTTCTCTTCAACAGGAAATGGGAGAAATATAAGATGGAAGAGCTTGAGAGTTGAGATCAACTTGGGAAAGATTTATTTTATTGGCAGTTAAAAATAGAGTAGGATGGTAACAAGAAAAGACAAAACTAAAATCATCTTCCCTCTGAACTCCCCCCACCTTCCTTCTTCACAGGCTCAATTTCACTCCCTTGTTCCTAGCAGTTTCACCTCCTCCCCATATGAGGGACGCATGGGGTGGGGGATGGGAAGGCTTGCAGTCAGTTCATAAAATTCCGTACGGCTTTTTCCTGCTCCTATGTGGGGTACTTCTCATGGGATACAGTCCTTCACAACTGCTCCAGTGTGAGTCTTTCCCATAGGCTGCAGTTCTTCAAGGAATGTTTGAGCAAGGGTCTATTTCATACAATCGGGTGCAGCCCTTCAGGAACAGACTGATCCAGCATGGGTCCCTCATGGGACTCAATTACTGCCAGAAAACCTGCTGCAGTGTGGACCCCTCTGGACAAGCCACAGTTCTGCCAGAAGCCTACTCCCGCATGGTCTCTCCATGAGCTGCAGCTTCCTGCATGGCATATTCAACTGTTCTGGAGAATCTCTGCTCCAGCACCATTGTTTTTCTTACTTTTTTTCCCTCCATTCTCCTCTCACAGAACTGCTGGGCAGAGGTTTTTACCCATGCTTAAGTGTGTTATCACTGATGCACTGCCACTGGCTTGGCTGATGCGTCAGCTCTGTCCTGCAGCAGTTCCACTGGAGTCAGCTGGAATTGTCTCTGTGCAATATGGGAGCAGTCCCTGGCCTGTTCTCACAGAGGCAACCTCTGCAGTCCCCCTGCTGCTAAAACCTTGTCATATAAATCTAGTACAGTAGCCTACCTGCTGAGTTAAGAAATCATAATCAAGTTTGACAATATAAATATTATTTAGATTCTCATTATTTAGATTCTCATTTAACATTTATCACTGTGAAATATTTATATTTTCTACTGTCCACTTAATATACATATATATATGTATATATAAAAGAATGTTTTCTTGCTATAAATAAATGAAGAAGATTTACGATTTCCTCTGGTGAGATATGAACTTCTCCATGTCACTTTGAAAAACATTTTAATCTCCCTTTCTGATCTGAACCCTCTAATTATGGTAGCTTTGAAATATGACATCTTTTACAAGATTGACATTAGTGAGATGAAAGTTGTGAGAAGTAAGGAGTTCAGATGAGGAAATGATATGACAACAGCTAGGATTATCAAGAGTTCTATGTGTTAAAATCATAAGTAAAAGAAAAAGCTGTATTCAATAGACAGAGGTAAAATGCTCTGTCAGTATCTTCATTATGAAAAGAGAGAAAAGCAAAGGTGTTTTTGGTGTTGGAGACAGCTTGAAAGTGATCCTTTTGAATAATAAAATATTTTGATTTATTTGCAAAAATAAAAGATATGATGAAAAAATTATCTAGGTCCTGATCTTACACACTGGGATGTCTGAGGGTTATAAGCACTGATGCCATATTTCCTTACACAGTAAAGCCTGTAGTTGAGGCTCTGTTCATATCACTTTTAAGGATATGAAGAGTTTGAGATGGCTTATTCCTTGGACAAAACAGTCTGACAAAGGGTTTCACAGGAAAAAATGAGATGGGAAGAACAAACATTTACATACAGAAATCCTGATCATTTGGTAAAACCAAAAGACAATGGCCAAATTCAGCTGTACTAATAAATAAGGAGAGACACAGAAGATAGGAAGGTTGTTCCAGCAGATTATCCGATTTATGATTGCTAAAAAGTGAGAATGAGACACAGACTTGGCAAGACAAATGGAGATGAACACACACACACACACACACAAGATCAAAAAATCTGTCACACTAATTGGTAGGCTAATAATCTACAGATAACACTTTACAGGAAAGATGAACCTCTGACTCTAGTAGCTGGCACTAGTTCGACTTGCACATGCAGTTCCCCCCGACAGACTTCTGCATCCAAGTCATTTATGAAAGCATTAAAAAGAACTAGTCCTAAAATGGAGCACTGAGGAACCCCACTAGTGACTGGCTGGCAGCCTAACATAGCTCCATTTACCATAATCCTTTGAGCCTGATCCATCAGCCAATTGTTTACTCATCGCATTACATGTTTGTCTAGCTATATACTGGGCATTTTGTCTAGAATGATACTGTGACAAACAGTATCAAAAGTTTTGCTGAAATCCAGAAAGATTTTATCATTTAGACATCCCCAGCCTGTGGTGCCAGCAACTGGAGAGAACAGGACCCCAGCATCAGCTATTGGAGTGAAGGTCTTCTACTCCCAGCCACCGGGGCAGGTGTTGTGGGTGTTCCCAAACCAGATGTTGGGAAGAGGGGGAACCAGTATGAGAGAGGCAAGTGCAGGGATCTGCACTAGCCACTGGAATAGCACGTGTAGGTTGCAGCCCATGTGCCTGGTGCTGGCTGCTGTCAGGGTGAGGGTTGGGGGGTTGGGGGAAGAATGTGATTTTCCCAACCTTGTGTGCATGGGTGTCCATGTGTGTTCTATAGCAAGCTTGAAGCTGGACTAGCCAAAAAGTGACGGGGCCTTGAATCCAGACCAGGGTATGAGGTGGGTGGGCAGTCCATGCTGGTACACCCAGAGGGACTTGCAAATGTGGTGTACATGAGGGATTGGTGAGTGAGTACTTGTATGCTTGCAGGAAACTTCCAGACAGACTAAGCAGCAAGCAGGTGACCTGTGAAGCGGGTAAGGGGCCTGGGATCCAGGCAGGGATTCTGGACAGAGAGGCTGCACCTGTATTTGAAGAATCCAGGCAAGGAGCCTAGGATGCAGGCGAGGGTGCTGAACAGGCATGCATGCCGGGTACTCAAAGCATCCACATGTGTGGATATATGCTTCTGAATCTAGCAGCTGGTGTGATTTCATGTGCCTTCAGTAGGGACCTTCTATCCCTACCAGCCAGAGAGGAGGAAAGGGGTCTCATCTGTCTGTGTCTCTTCCATGTGTGTTGTTGAAGGCAGACATTGACTGGGGCAGCCTCTATGAATGGTCATGCCGGTGTCTTTTCACTGTCTGTGTGTCTCTGGGATACATGCTCAGCTTTGCTACTGGCTGAACATGCAAAAAAGGAAGTGGCAGCTGCATCCCCCAGCCTGGGCAGAGACCCTTGTTTCCTGGGCACTGGGCTGGGTGCCAGTGGCCCCAGTGGCCAGATAGAAGCACTGCTGGTCCAGAGCAGCTGGAGGTGGAAGCCACATGCTTTATTTTCCTTAGCAACTATGATTTCAGTAAAATTAAAATAAAAAGTTAAAAATTGCTAGTTCAAGGCAAATGCAACTTTCATTTCTGAATTCGGAATAAAAGGAAAGAACAAAAAAGCATAATGTCAGAACCATTAAGACACTTCTTTGCCTCACTGGCCCTGTCCAGCACTCCAGGGCTCCCCCAACACTTCCCATGGCCCAGGACCCCATTTCATTCACCTTGTGCTGTCAGCCCCTGCTTCAGGAGCATGCAGCAGGACTAGTCTCCAGATCACAGCCCCGTCCTGCTGTCATGGGCCCTGCTGAATCCATGTCCCATCCCAGCCTCTGTCTGTCCTTTTCCAAAGGGAGATGTCCAATGCCCAGGTTGGGGCTGCCCTCTTTGCCCCCTCAACTGCCCTGCTCCAAGCTGTGTTGTTGGAACAGGCCCTGCCCTGGCCAAGTGCCTGGAGAGCTGTCACCGTTCCTGGCCCCAGCAACAGGAAGCCACCAGACTGTGCTGTGCTAGACAACTAAATTAACCAAATTTCCTTTACAAGGAATTCTGTAAATTTGAAAAATATTAATTATTTATTACACTTAGCAATCCATACAGGTTATGGTCAACTATTTTTGTTTGTTTTACCGTGTAAACTAATGCATACCCTGAAAACTCTGGTTTCACACAGAAAAAAAAAAAAAAAAAAAAAAACAAAATAAAATAAAATTCCCTTGTATAAAATAGGAGTCAAGAGAGTATACTAGCAATGCAAATCTAATAGATAACTTTTTGTCAGTAACGACAAACAAATGGTTTCTTTCATTTCATGTCAGATATAATCTCTGTTCCCACAGTGAGAATAAGGGTAATCAAGAAATGTTTCCTAAGTTAATTTCATGGAAAAAAAAAAAAGAGTGATGTGATAAACATTTAATAAGACAGAACACAGAACTCTTTGAGTTTCATGAAGCTGACATTAATTTTGTTTGTAAGATTCTAAAATGTGTGACCCAGACACAAACCTCCCTCCCTCATCTCTGTGGGAACACAAAACTGAGCATAGGACTGTTAAACAAAAAGTACTATTGTGAGGCCATCGACCTTTTACAGAAAGGCTATTGTATTCATTGTATTTGAAGTGCAGCATTTCTCAAAGATGCTGATTTCTGTCCAAAACTTAGCCTATAATAATCTTTTGGACATTATCTTAGCTCTTTTGTCATGGATCTTCTTGGATCCAAATAAGTCATTTTTGTCAAACCTCACTACAAAATCGGAAAGTATAATTATGTCGCATAGTAACAATTTGTGGCCCAATCCTTGCTGCCCAATTAGACAAACATCAATACAATCTAAATGGATTTGCATTTAGCAGTATAAACTGAACAAATTCAATACAATATAAATGGATTTGCACTCAGTAGTATAAAGTAAACTGAACAAATTCAGAGTACAATGTTCATAGACCTAGTCTGGCAAATTTTCAGGGCAGACATGGATAAAAATGGTTTCTTCACTCATTGCTTTGCTGTCATGTGTGATCACCTCATCTGATCTCATAACACTATGTTATAATGCTTGCATTTCTTTGCAATGTTAATGATTTTTAAAAGACACAAAATTTTATTTCAATCATGCATTTTTAAAAGGTCATTTTCAGTGTTTTATGGTTTCCTCTATTTATTTATTATATTTTTTTGGTATTATTTTCTCTCAGAAACTTAAATTAGTATTCCCTATGAATGACAATTATTTTTTATTTAGGAATTATTGATCTCAGCTCTGCAAACCACATTTAGTCGACAGTCTAGTGGACCCAATAGTTCATAGCAAAGTAGACTGAATTTTGAGGGGAAAAAAAGGAAAGAAAAAAAAAAAAGAGAGAGAGAATCATAGAATCATAAAATCACTTAGGTTGTAAAAGACTCCAAGATCATCAAGTCCAGCCATTAAACTAGAACTTCCAAGTCTACCACTAAACCATGTCCCTAAGCACCTACACAACTTTTGAATACCTCCAGGGATGATTACTCAACTACTTCCCTGGGCGTCCTATTCCAATGCCCCACAGTGATTATTTTTTTTTTTCTTAATATCCAACCTAAACCTCCCCTGGCACAACATGAAGCCATTGAACATGAACATGAGCCATGAAACCAGCTAGTGGCTGCCATTCCTTGTTTGTACCTATGTTATTGCAACAGTCATTCATAAAAAGCTGAAATCTCTATCTCCACCTCTGGAGAAGGAAGAAGAGGAGGACAGCTCACCTCACTGAAAGAAATTGTCTTGAGACTTTCCATGGGCTGTCTAGTGCCATATACTGTGGTGGGTGAGTGCTGGTATACAGCCAGGGGAAGGAAAAGGGAAGAGGGGAGGGGAGGGGAGGGGAGGGGAGAGGAGGGGAAAGGAGGGGAGGGGAGGGGAGGGGAGGGCCCTTCCACTGTCCCTAGTGGAAGGGCAGGGACAAATCCCACTAGACCAGGTGGCTCGAAGCCTCATCCAGCCTGGTCTACTTCTCCTGTTCCAGTGCCTCACCACCCTCTGAGTAAAGAATTTCTTCCTTTTATCTAATCTAAATCTACTTTTTTTTTTTTTTTTTTTTTTTTTTTAAGCCATTTCTCTCTGTCCTATCACTACATTTCCTGATAAAAGTCCCTCTCCAGCTTTCTTGTAGGCCCTCTTTAGGCACTGGAAGTCCACTATAATGTCTTCCCAGAGGCTTCTCTTCCCCAGACTGACCAACACCAATTCCATCATTCTGTCTTCATAGGAGAGGTGTTCCCTTTGATTGTCCTCATGGCCCTCCTCTGGACTCATTCTAATAGGTCCATGTCCTTCTTATGCTGTGGGCTCCAGAGTTTAATGCAGTACTCTAGGTGGACTCTCATACAAGCAGAATAGATGGGGAGAATCACCTCCCTTACCCTGCTGGTCATGTTTCTTTTTGATACAGCGCAGAATACGGTTGGTTTACTAGGCTGCAAGTACACATTGCCAGCTCATGTTGAGCTTCTCATCTACATAATCTCCAAGTCATTCTCTTCAGGGCTTCTCTCAATCCATTCTCCACTCATCTTGTATTTGTGTTTGGAATTGCCCTGACCCAGGACCTTGAACTTGGCCTGGTTGAACTTCATGAGGTTAACACTGGCCTCAAGCCTGTCCAGGTCCCTCTGGATGGCATCCCTTCCTTCCAGCATGTTGACTGCACCACACAGCTTGTTGTTGTTGGAAAACTTGCTGAGGGTGCACTTGATCCCACTGTCTCCATCACTGACAAAGATGTTGAACAGTGCTGGTCCTAATACCAACCTCTGAGGAATACCAGTCATCACTGGTCTCCATTTGGACATTGAGCTGTTGATCGCAGCTCTTTGAGTGTGACCATCCAGCCAATTCCTTATCCACTGACTGGTCAATCCATCAAATCTGTGTATCTCCAATTTAGAGACAAGGATGTTGTGCATGACATATCTCAAGAAAGAGGAAGTTTCCTTCCTTTGAATTAAAAAGCAGTTTTGTTTTTGCAGTTTTGTTTTTCACACAAGAAAATACTTAGGGCTGTAGAGAGTGAAAAAAAAAAAAAAAAAAAAAAAAAAAACACCATTTTTTGGATTCTGCTTATTAAGTTGTAAGAGAAAAATAAATAAATAAACAAATAAAATGTCATCTTTAGAGAGAAAATGGTGGCAAAGAGGAGGGAAGAGAAAGAAACAAGCTTTGAAAAGGAGAATTCAGAAGAACTATGGAGAGGTGAAAGTGAAGAAGCTTGACATTGGACAAAGGCACAAAAGCTATACATGTGAGAATATGGAGGCATCCACATGAGAAACTGTTTTGTACACCACAAAAGTTATTCACTAACAACATCTGGTAACTACATATAAAGCCAGTTTCTACTGTACAGTTACAGAAAATGCTTGAATCACAAAAGATGTGTCACACTCTCCTACACATGTTTTGGGCAAAAGTCTTTCACCTGCCTGCCACAAAATACAAAGCAAGCCTATGCTGATATGCCGTGTAAATGTTCTGTGTGCATTAAAAGCTGTTAGAGTGTAAGTGTTGATGTCAGATGATGTCAGATTCAATCTGAGTAAATCTGAGGAAAGTGACTTTTGATCACCCTTTTTGTAATTATTATCTCAGACTTGTGTGAGAACAAGAGGCTAAGAGGTGACCTGATTTCTCTGTACAGCTTCCTGAGGAGGGGAAATTGAGAGGGAATTGCCCTGGACTCCTGGAAATGAGAGGATGCATGGGAATGGTGCAAAGCTGGGCTAGATTCAGACTAAGTCTGAAGAAAAACCCTAACTTTAGGGTAGTCAAACATTGGAACAGACTTTCTAGACAGGTGGTTCATGCACCATATCTATTCAAGAGGTGTGAGGAATGTTTTAACAATTCCAATTCGTGTCCATAAATTTGTGTCCATAAAAAAATAAGTCTGTAATAATGTAATAATTCTGTTTGAATCCTGTCTGCCTCTGGGCCCTGCACTGGCAATTTAATTCTTGAACCACAGATGCAGTGTGCCCCAGTCTCCCCCTCATTCCAGTCAGTTTATCACGTCTTCAGAAAACACTCCTTAAATTTATGAACCTGTTTGCTTTTGTTATTCCTGACTTCTAGTTCTAACAGTTACAGTTTTTCTTTTCTGTCTTCTTCGAGATTGATTTAACACTGCTATAGATGTTATGTAGATGACTGTGAATAGCTGGGAAAGAATGTTTTAATTGCTCGTGAGTCGCCAACCTGTTTGGGAGTTTCAGAACAACTGATAATAACCGGTGACTGCTGGTGACTGTTATGGGATCCTTGGTATCTGGCCAGGGGGGCCAAGAGATTAAGAGGAAGAAAAAAGAAGCTGAAGGACGGATGGGAGACAAGACCTGCGGAGAGTGTACAGAGAGTGTTCCATAAACTTGGAATAGTGCCGAGTAAGTACAAAGGGTGAGAGGAAGACTACGAGCCTTCAGCATGAAAGACCCCTAGAGACCCCCAGAGGAGACTGATGCGCATGCTCCAGTAGGAGGAACTGGACCCCGGAAGCTAATTATAATAATCTACTTTTTTAGAAGTAGTAATGAATATGTATTAGTCTAGGTGCATAAAAATCAGCTGCTTGATGTAACTGGTGTGCGTCCTGGTGGAGCAGAGACTCCCGGTGCACCCAGCGCTGTTTGCTTACCTCTATTCCTTTATATTCTTTTAATAAATCCTATTTTTTTATTTAATCCTAATTTGAATCCTGAGCCATTTATAACAAGAGGCATTTGTGTTCAAGAGGATAATGCCCTTAGTAATATGCTTCAAGTTTTGCTTACCCTTGAAGCTGGACTTGATAAGCTTTGAAGGTCCCTTCCCACTGAGTTAATTTAGTCTAGTCCAGTCCAGCCTATGATTTCCACTGCCCATGAGCAAGTCACTCTGTTCCTGCTTCCACAACAATGTCAAGGGAAAGAGCTACTCCTTTAGAGAGGTCCTGGTTCACCCTAAGAGGTTCAGTCTAAGAAACACCATTTTTTTTCTCCTCCCAAAGAAGTAAAATCCTGATAGCTAATTGTTACCTGCTTCTAAAGGGAAGAGATAAGTACTAGAAGTACTAGACTGTGCTTCGAGGAAGACCGTAATAGCTAAGCTTGAATTCATACACCAAAAACAAACAAACAAACAAACAAAAATCTTCTGGATTAAGAATCTCCAAGCGTTTAACACAAAAATTAAAAACTACCTTCTGCAAAATATGTTCATATGCATTTATGTGCAAATGCACTAGGCATTAGGATGTATACTGTGGAATAGGGAAATGCTGGCAGAGAAAAGGCATACTACACAAGGTAAGGTTTTTTGTTTGTTTGTTTGTTTTCCCCTGAAATACAAACTTAATGCATGTTGAGGGGCTTTAGTAGACTATTTTCCTTTAATATAATCATTTAAGCAAAATATGTTTGCTGCTCTCAGAAACACACCATGCTCTCTAAAGTGATCCATATTCTATTTCAAGTTAAAGTCTGCACATGGTTATTTAAAATTCTTAGTAGATAAAGACCTTCAAGTCATAAAGGTACATTATACTCCAAAATACTAGTGATAATAAAAATGCTTAATACATTATATTGTATAGCAAATAAACAGACTAAAACTAGAAAATCATTAAAAATTAAGGAAAAAAAAAAGTCAGGAAGGAATTCCAAAATCTCTACAAACTAAAAAGTCTTACAGCCTATAAACTTTCAAAGACATTAATTATCCTACATCATCACAGAGATTTTTAATATTTTGGAAAGGAGGGCTAGATTGTCTAGCTCCCAGTTATATATTACATTTAGAAATGTATAAAATTTAGTAAAATTAATCCTGTAATCCTATAGTTTCCTATAGTTTGTCTGCAAAGATAATTTAATTTTAACTGTAAATTTGTGATGGGTATTCTTCTCAATTCCATGATTTTTTTTTAAATACAGAATTCATTATTCTGAGCAGACTTCATCTGTTTGCCATGACATTATTTACAAACAATGTGTTCGCTTTTCAGAAGAAAAATCTGACTGAGTGAAGGCGAAGTTATTCTGAAAAATGTAGTAAGATCCCTCAGCTTTTAGAAAACCTCTGCAAATATTACAGTGAAATAGATTGTATTTAATTTAATTGCTTGTATATTTCTACATTTGTGAATATTGACAGATATTGAGGTGAAAATTAAAAATATTTTATTAAAAATATTTTCTTTAAGGTATTTCTGTTAGTGTTGGTTTGAGTCTGAAGGAAATCTTCCCTGCCTCCTCCTCCTTTGTGAATTCCTATGTATTATGTTATCTCAAACTGAAAACCTCAATAACAATAGCTATCTTTTTATTATGGAATTATGGCGTGACCTGCACATAATGCAGATCAATTATTTTATTTGTTAATATCTGGAAATCCTACAATGGTTTTACCAAAGTAAACACTGGCTTTCCCAAAACAAAGTTTGGTCACAAGGTGAATTCATGCTTTACTTCATTTTATTTCATTTTATTTTATTTCATTTTATTTTATTTCATTTTATTTTTTAAAGGCATTTGGAGTTTTTGATCATGAGTTTTTTGTTGTTTTGTTTTGTGGAAAGAAAAATATTTATATGTTTTGAAGGTAAAAGAGAGTCTCTGTGGATGAAGATACAAATGCCCAAAGGATAGTATATTGGATACTAATACCATTCTTTGACTAAAGAACAATTGTCTGAGATTTTTAGGTAGAATTTAGAGAATGAAAAAGAAATATCACCCCATAGCCATGGGGGGTGGGGGGAATATTTTATTAGGGATTTCTCAGTACATCAGTCTAAATAAGATCCAGAACAAGGTCAAGATGTTTTTTGTTTCTTTGTTTTTGTTTTTCAGAAATTAAGAACTGTAAGCATGAACAAAGAGGTTTACTACATTTATGAATGCAAAAGAAAAATAAATTTACTTATGTACATATCTGTATTACTATTTCTGTTTTCTCCTACACTATACATTTATTCAAGAGATCTAAGAAGATGATTTAAGTGATCTAAGAGGGAGATGAGACAGGCAGTTTCATTAATGTTTTAGCATATATCAATAATAATAAATATTCTTAGAAAGTAACCCCATGCTTATTGCATTTTTGTTTGCATTTTACTTTATCCTACTCTACATTTCTCTTTTGGATCATGCACTAGATCAGCATAAAAATAACATTGATGAATGAATATGAATTCAGTGTCAATGTGTCTTTGTGTTGGTACATGACCAGAATGCGCATCTGTTCCATCATGAATGCCTACACTTTGTTACGCATTTTTAGTTTTTATTTTTGTTGTTATTGTTGTTTTTTAATCAAAAATGCTAGAAGACAATCTGATTTAAATGGTTTATGGCACCATGCACCATATGGCACCCTCATTGTGTGTACCACACTGTGGCATGACACACATTTTACAGTCATAACTATACTCAAAATATAGAAGGTACAGTGCATGAAAAAAATGTGGAAGGCCTTGGACTCTTACCTTAGAAACACATGCTTACCTTCATTTACATATATGAATCACTGTCTATTTGGCATTGTAGAGAGCATAGACATCTACAGTCTAAAGGTAAATTATACTCAAATCTGTTGACTATATTTGTGACTTCAAATATAAACATATGAGCTAACTCAGACCAGCGTATTGCCTGCCTGCATTACTTCAGGCATTACTGGTGACCCACAGCCACACACTGATTCACTTGATCAAATATATATCCAGGGTCATCTGAAATACTCTCGTGATTTCCTGCCAGGCCTTCTGTCAATGCTCCATAATGACTTGGGTATCCTGTGGCCCCTATTTCATGTGTGCCAACCACATGTGGATATCTTGAATCCCTTAGGTCATGTCAAGTGATCAAATAAAACTGGATGACTATGTTTAGGCAATTAATCCCACACCCATTTTCTCTCAAGTCCCAATTTGAGGCTGCTGTCAATGTAATAATACTCCAAAGTATTTCATGAATGTGTATCACCTATTTCATCAAAAAATTACCATGTATGTGTTGGTGTATCACACAGAACTTGATCAGGTTTCTTCTTCATTTTTCAAATTCTAAATAAGCAACATGCTGAGAATCAAACAACATATAAAAATTTTCAATGCAGAAATGTATCTGAATGTGCAATACACCAGTGAAAGTGAACATATTTTTCAAACAAACAAGCAAATAAAACCAAACTGGCAGAGCAAAATCTGATTGTACAAGTTCCTTCTAGATCATAGAATCATAGAATGGCTTGGGTTGGAGGGGACATCAAAGATTATCTAGTTCCACCCTCCCTGTCTGTGGTGGTTTTGCCGTGCTGGGCAGCTAAACCCCACAACAGCTCTCTCACTCCCCCTCTTTTAAATGAGGAGGGGGAGAAGTAAAGCAAAGAACAACTCATGGGTTGAGATAAGGATAATTTAATTAAAGGGAAATAATAATAACAATTAAATAAAGATTATTATGAACTAAACAATTTAACTAAAGGGAAATAAAAAGGGAAAGGGGAAAAGGGGGGGGGGGGGAAGGGAAAAAATAAAAAGAAGGGAGGAAAATAAACAACCAAAATAAATGAAGGCTATGTGGAAGTGCAGAGGAAAGAAATTACTCTCTACTTCCCACAAATGAGTGATGATTGACCATGTCCTTGAAGCAGGGCCTTAACGCACGTAGCCGGTGTTCGAGAGGAGGACTGACGTTTTCCCAACGAGAGCCCTCCCCTCCCCTCTTCTTCCTGTTTCCACCTTTTATTGCTGAGTGTGACGTCATATGGTATGGAATATCCCTTTGATTGGTTTAGGTCAGCTGCCCTAGTGATGTTTCTCTCCTCACTTTTTGCCCACCCCGTAGGAGGGTTAGAGAAAGGCCCGATGCTGTGCCACTGTTGCTCAGCAGTAGACACAACACTGGTGTGGTAACACTGTTGTTCCAGCTACAAGTGCAGAGTATGGCACTGTATGGGCTGCTGCCGGGAAAATTAACATTCCAGCCAGACCCAGTACACTGTCATAGGCAGGGATGCCACCCACTAGATCAGGTTGCTCAGGGCCTTATCCAATCTGGTCTTGAACACCTCCAGGGATGTGACATCCATAACCTCTCTGGGCAACCTGTTCCAGTGTCTCACCATCCTCTGAGTGAAACACAGATGTAAATATAACACATACATATATGTATCTATATTATACATTTATATTTATGTCTGTGTATACAATGTTTATTATTTGAGTATGTATAACTAAAATATACATATCAGCATATTCTATTTGTATGGTGTATATATGTAGAGAGAATGTTCTTCAAAATGGTAATTATAATATACAACGGTCAAACAGTCGACTATTAAATGTAAGTAAAGAAAATAATATAGATATAAACATAAGGCAAAAAGGGTAAATCTCAAAGATGAAGACCAAGAACTCTATTCTTCAGGAACTGTTTAACCTTTATTAGCAATTCATTATGACCAAGGAATTACTATTATGCTCTTTGCATATTTATTAATCCTTTAAAAATGTATTTACTCCAGAAAAGTAATTTATTTCTTTTTATTTCATTCATGATTTGTCTTCATGATAATCAAAATGTTTGATTATCTAAGACAAACAAGGTGGCAAGAGGAATGAAACATTTTTCACCACACCTTTATAATGAGACTTTCAATATTACATTTAAAACACTTAATGTCTTTGTGCTGTATTTTGAAGTAGTTAACAGAAACTTTTAAGTAATTTTCTTCAGTTAAAGCTTTCAATGCTTAGGCAGATACTAGAAATTATGTGTAGACCTATATAAGCTAATGTTTCTATTTTCTTTAAATATTGCTTCTTATTAGATTCTCATATATATCCATACCATTTTAAATTACGGTCTGTGAAACTTCCAATGGTCTGTATAAACTTCCATAAGTTTATACTTATGGAAATTATTCATTCACATTCATTCATCCAATCAGCCACTAACTATTACTGCTTATTCTCCTATTCATAAATCTTGTGTTTAATTACTTTAAAGCTCCACACAGAGGAGTAAAATCAGCATGCTGTGCAACTGAAAGAACAACCCACCGGCCCTACACCCTGCTGATATTTATTGTGTGTTGACAGTGATGGAACCTGATATAACTGAAGTTAATTTTTTATTTTAGTAAAAACTTCAAGATCCTTCATGCAGTGTGAGTCTAGTCATTGTAACAGAGCTAGGGCTCATAACAGAGATTTTTCAAATCTTACTAAGTGAAAATCTGCTCAGCAAATACAGAAGTGAAGCATTTTTCTTTCATACCATAGATTCTCTCTGCAGAATTGCAAGATTGTAATCAAGGGTACCATATGGAAAGCTGTTATTAATTAATATATTTTTAGTAATCAAACCAAGGTACTAACCACTAGCATGCCAATTATTTTATTTGTTGCAAAAAATAATGAATTCCAAATGACCTGTAAATTATATGTATATATTTAAAATCATTTATATATATATCCTATGATATCATGACATGAAAGACTTCACAGACTTTACCAGCACTCAAAATTTTAAATTTGAAAACAAAATAATTAAAATGCAAATCACTACAATGAATCCTAATTTCAGCCACCCACATGCCTGCTGGGAAAGTTATGCATCGGGGTGCAAGCAATCCAGGAGATTCCTGGAGTATGTTGACGAAAATTTCCTGGCCTTAGTATTAGAAAAACCAAGTGTTACTGGACCTGGTGCTTGCCAGTGCAGATGAACTCAATAAAGAGGTTAAGAATGTTAAGACTGTTAAGATTGGCAGTCTGGGCTGCCAGCCATGCCCCAGTTGAGTGCCTAAGAAGCTACTTAGATGGCAGTATGTAACTAACAGTACAAATGAATAGCAAGCCCCTTTTCAGCTGATATTTTTGCAATATGTCTCTCTTTTCCCTCTTTCAGCACTTCTTCAGAATGTATTCTGAAAATAAGGAAGCTGTGCCATGGTTATTAACTGCAAAATGAATCTGAATATTTACAGTGCGTGACATAGAGAATATATTCCTAACAGGTAAACACGTCAAAGAAATACTGCTTCTGTTTTTCCTAAGATGCTGATATAATCGTGCTTCTGGCCTTGACAGCACTAAATCTGTGGTGTAATATGCCAAATAAAGAGGAAATACTGCTGAACAAAAAGAAAGAACTATGTTCTCAGAATTAATATGAACCTTCCCTGTGGCATAATGAGATTTTATTTTTCTTTGAATAAATTATTGTTTTCTCAATGGGGAAGAAAATGCATTATACTTAAAGAAAAAAATGACAAAAAACTAAAAGGAAATATAAGGAGTTTTAATTTACTTTATTATTAGATTCTTACTTTGTTAGTTAAACCATGTGCATATTTACCATTTAAAAATGATAAAAGGTAAACAATCACTTATATGATACATTCACTTTTGCTGTCTTTTAATTCCTTTTGTTTGTTGTGGGTGCCATTTGATATGGAAATTATTTTAAATATAACAACAATAGATACATTTTTCCTTTTTAACTTGATTCCATCAGAGACATTTTACAGCCAGAGGCATAACTGAAAGGAAGTTGGCAAAATCTTTTGTCTAAGATAGCCAGAACTGTTCCACCTCCTTCATATGCAATTCTATCTACAGGTAACAGGAAGTCAGAACTGAGCTGTAGTAGATGATGAAAATCTCCCTTCATCTATAGAGATTACAGGCAAGTAAACAGAGCAATACGCATCCTCAGTCTACATCCCGTCAAGTACTGTAATTGAAAATTACCATTTTATTCTTATGCTCTTGATGATATTGTGATATTTATTCAGCTATTTTTCAATTTCTCTTTGATTTTTATTGATTTAACACACTTTTATCACTTTTTTATTACAATAAATTTAGAAAATAACAAAGATTGTTACAGAGTATATTAAAATTATCAGAAATGTTTTTTTATTATTTTGGTATTTATGTTTCCTTCTTTCAGTATATAAGATCTTAACACATACGAGTCTTCACTGCACCCAGGAATTTCCAGCTGCATATTTTTCCTAAAATGGAGTTTATAATGTTTACTGTATCTTAAGTAGCAGATTTCCTCCTATTAGTGATAAAACAAAACCTGGCACATGGAAAGAATTTATTTTCTTGTAATAAAGAGAAACATTTTATAATGTCCATTGTGATTTATCAGTTGTAAATACAGAATAAAGGCAATGTGATGGAGTTAAACAGCTCTCCATGGGTCACTCTCAGATGCTTTGTATACCATCGCTTTCAAACCCCTTAGCAGAAATTTTCAGAATAATTACATCCATAATACTGATGTTAAGTAACTTATCAGTAGGACAAGAATTCTTCTGTGAAGAATTCTTCTCCTTGGAAAGGAAGAGGTGAAATAATTTTAATTTCTCAGAAACAGAGCACTGCATTGTAAAGTGAATATTGTATTCACTCTGTGGTTCTCAGACCTGCTAATTGTGCTGGGGAAAAAAAAAAAAAAAAAAAAAAGAGAGAGAGAGAGAGAGAGAGAGAGAAAGAGAGAAGCATAAATCAAGCGTAATTTCTGCCAAGTAAGAAAAACAATTCAGAACTGACAAATCAAATTTAGAGATGGAGGTACATGCCTACATTTACATGCAACAGACTCTGAATTTTTGAAGTTTTAAAAATAAAGTAGGAACACGTGTTTTTAATTGAAATGCAAAGAATATAATCACCTGTTTTAAATATCAGCCAGCCCTTCATTAAATATTAAATGATTCAAAATGTGGTTCAAAACTATTCCCAGTAGCAATTAACTCCCCCTTTGCATTTAAGAATTCCTCATCTAATCTGCAAGCCACACACTTGGGAAAAAGCCAAAGCAACATCTTTTATCATAAAGTGTATTTTTAAATGAGAAATATATTTAACAGCGTATCACCTGGATTTATTTTAAATGTCTCATTGATGTCTACTAACTGAAGTCAAATGACTTCTTCACTGTGTTTAAAATAATCATAAATACCAGTCAGAGAGAAAAAAAAAATGCACAGACTTTTGATCCCTTTGCCAAGAGAAGAATTAAACCTAATTCTACTGAATGCACTTCAGGACAGGAATCTGAGCAAAAGCAAAGTTAGAAGTGATATCAAAGAACCTACGTCCACATGGGAAAAAAAATTAAAAATAAAATAAAAAAATAAAATGTGAGAGTGACATGCCTGAATGATATGACTGAATTATGACTGATTTCAGTGATATGACTGAAATACGCATTCTACACTGTCTGCACTGTGTAGTGCTTATATTACATTTAATTTTTGTGGGACATCAAGGCCTGATGCAATTTTTAGATGAACATTAATCCAACAAGGAGCATAATGTTCTCTGTGCCTCCCTCCCAAGATAAATGAAGCCTTTTAGGAGGGTGTTTTAAAATACATAGTGACACTTATATGTAGCAGGCAGGATCCTTTGCACTCTGGGGACAATGCTGAACTCTATGCAAAACTTTGCTATTTGCATGGACTATAAATTAAAGAGACTTTGACATACATGTATAGTGTAAAAATAGTCTGTGTCTTTCAGCCATAATGAAAGTATTATATAATTTATATTTTTTTTCATCATTTTATAACATGCAAATAGAAATCATGTCTCCAACTCCATTTTGTCCAAAGGAAAAAAAAAAAAATAATTTGAACACAATGTATTGTTTTCTTGAAATAGTAATCCAAACATAAAGAATGTGTGATTAATGCAAGTAAGTGTATGAAACATAAGCTTCTATTGATATACAAATATATATTTATTTCACATTTAATTTGAAATAAAAAAGTACAATGGTTTTGTGACCATAAAATGGCTGTCATTTTCTTCCATGAGTGATTGTCTTTTGAAGACCTATTTCTGTTGTCCATCAATTTTAGGAACGATATAAGATAAAGAAATGAAACAAATATGAAAAAAATATATATATATTAAAAAGAAAAAAGTAACATTCAAAATCTGCAGAGTCAGTTTCAAAAAAGATACTTTGGAAAAGATACACTTGGATACTGGTGCAGAAAGCAAAAACTATTATCATATTCCTCCTGGCAAAGGACTCCAGAGGCTGGTGAGTTACAATTTTATCTGTATGTGCATGTAGAAAGACAGTATCAGCTACTGGAGAGTGTGAGAATCCTGGTGTCAGTAGCTGGAGAGGGGCCACAGTTCTCCGGATCTAAGGAGGACTTTGAGCCCAGAGTGACAGCCACTGGGGGAATTTGTATGACTGGGCTGAGTGCCAGCTGCTAGAGTGAGACCAGGGTGGGGGTGCCCCTGCCCTGTGCTGTCAGCTACAGAACCCAGTGGGGGTCTCAGCATTAGCTACTGGAATGGGAGGGGTGTCGTCAGCCTCCATCCCCCAGGGCAGAAGCAGTGTGTGTTGCCAAATCAGCTGCTCAGGGATAGGGTTGAGCAGGGTGAGTGTAGGGCTGGGCTGGTGACTGGCTGCTGGGGGCAGCATCTGTGTCTGCCCCAAACTGGGTGTGCATGGCGGGGGGAGGAGGGGTGCATTCGATGGAGCAGCTGGCAGGAAGGGGACCCGTGGGCAGGTGAGAGGGGCTGGGATGAGGACAGGGGTGCTGGTTGGGCAGAGGGGCCCTGCTGGCGCTCGGGGCACCCGTGAGTATGGGTGTGCTGGTGGGCCTGGAGCGGTGTGTGTGTGCCTGCACCAGGGAGCTGCTGTCTGTGCCAGCCCGAGGGCAGGAGGGGGCTGGGCTGGCTGTGCCGGTGTGGTGTGTGAGGCTTAGTGGTGAGGTGTGTGAGTGCACTACGGCCGGCACATCCCTCAGCGTGGGTAGAGACCCCAGGCACCAGGCAGACCTCCAGTGGCTGTGAAGTAGTTGTCCTGAGCTGAGGCTGCTGGAGGAGACAGTTATGCTCTAACATTGCTTAACTCTATTCTCTCAAGGAGTCCAAAGCTAATGACTTTAAGACCCAGAGGAGTAGTGGAACAGAACTCCAAGATAAGGCATAGAAACTGTATGTTTTTTATTTCTAATTATTTTAAATATTATTTTGACTTTTTTCCATATGGATATGTACTAATTTATTTTTTTTTCCTGTTCTAAGTAAATAAAAACTAATGATGACTATTGAATTAGACTGTTAAGATCTCCATTACGGCAACAATAACATTTTAGCTTTATTGTTACAGATACATGATTTTTGCTTCCTCTTTGCCCATACACAATATTTTGAGCATAACACTAACTTGTTTTTGATTATTCTTTAGCATAACAAGTTTGTTTCCACAGAGGAAGCCTGGTTTCAAATTACTTATTTATATACCCTGATTCATTCCAGTGAACTTCAGGCATTTAGCTAAGACATCTGAACAGGGCTAGACTCAATCAACTGCCTTTTAAAGTTAGTGCAGAGACACCAGCATGGCTGGAGGGCAAATCTGTTTTTAGTGACACTAAAGTGAAATTGTACAGTTCAAGAAATTTAGAGAGAAGAACCAGAACTGAATCCTAGTTTAAGCACCTCAAAGAAGTGCATGTGCAGAAGGATTGAATGATATAAAAAATTAATGTCACTGTAAGCCAAAACCTCAATTTTCTGATAATCTGAAGTAGTACAAACTGTATAAAGTGAAATGGGGAGTTCTGTGGCAGCAGGCTATGTTGAATTATGATTACTCAGCAGGAATCAGGGAACACAGATGGTAAAGTGGTGTGGTGGCTTCATACCGTAAGGTAGCCTAGCACCACCACACCACTTTATCCTGTTCCTCAAAAGAACAAAGGGAGGAAATATGATGACAAAAGCTCAAGGGTTGAGATAAGGACAGGGACATCATTCACCAGGTACAGTCATGGGCAAAACATACTCAGCATAATGGAAATTTATTGTGTATTGATAACAGACTAGAGCAGTGGAAACTAAAAGCAAATTAAAACCACCTTCCCCTTATCCACTCTCTTCTACCATCTCCCCCGAGCAGCACAGGAGAATGGGGAGTGGGGATTACAATCAGTCCATAATACTTCATCTCTGCCACTCCTTCACCTTTACTCTCTTCCTCTGCTTCCCCTGCTCCAGCGTGGAGTCCTTCCCATGGGATGCAGTCCTTCCTGAACTGATCCAACAAGGGCTTGTCACAGATGTCAGTTTTTCAAGAACTGCTCCAATACGGATACATACCATGGGGTATGGATCCCTTTAGGAACATGGAGCCCTTTAGGAACAGACTGCTCCAGCATGGGTACCACATGGACTGCAGTTCCCACCTGATCTTCTGATACACTGTGGGCTCCTCTCCATGAGTTGCTGTTCTGCTCAGGAGTCTGTTCCTGCAGGGGCTCTTATCTACTTGCTCTGGTGTGAGCTTCTCCGTGGGCTGCAGCATGGAGATCTGCTCCACCAAGGTGCACCATGTGCTGCAGGTCGACAGCCTGCTCCACCGTGGGCCTCTCCACAGGCCACAGGGGAACTTCAACTCTGGAGCCTACAATACCACCCTCTTCACTGACCTTGGCATCTGCAGGTTGTTTCTCTTTCCATTTTCTCACTCCTCTCCCAGTGGCTGTTGAGCAGCACTTTTTTCCTTTTCTTAAATATACTCTGACAGAGGCACCACCAATGTCTCTCATTGGTGCAGCTTTGACCAGTGGTGCTCCCAGCTGGAACAGGTTGTTATCTAACGTCTAACATTTCTTCACAATGAGGGCAGTGAGGAACTAGAACAGGTTGCCCAGAGAAGTTGTGAATGCTGCATCTCTGGAAGTGTTCAAGGCCAGATTGGATGGGGCTTTGTGCAACCTGATCTAGTGGAAGGTGTTCCTACTCATTGCAGGGGGGTTGGAAATGGATGATTTTTAAGGTCCCTTCCAACTCAAACCATTCTGTGGTTCGATGAACATAGGACAGTTTCTGGACTCTTCTCACAGAAGCCACTCTATCAGTCCCCCACCCCCAACACACCCTTGCCATATAATCCCACCATGAGTGGATAAATATAGGAAGGACATAGAAGAATTATCTGGGAAGAATAATTTCTGAAAGGAAAGAAATAAATAATCAATACTGATTACTTGCTCCTGCATTGTATCTTGATCATTGTTTTTTGTTTTTTGGTTTTTTTTATTCTCCCATCTCTAATCAAGATTCTAAAAAGACTTGTAGATGTCTGTGGTTCATAGTGGTTTGTCCTGGGACCTGCATGTAATTCGGAAGCCAGTCAGTACCCCAAATTCCCAAATTTTAAGTCACAGATGGCAGTCCATCAGGTACCTAGAATTCTTGAGTTTCAACATTACACATTATGTTCAACTTCAATCAGACCTTCCACAGATATCATGTTTATCACAAGCTGTCTCTTTCAGTCTGCAAACTCAAGAGCTAAGGATAGTATGTAATCCTTCTTCCTCATCTTTTCTGGTTAATAGTTATAATAAAATACATGAATTAAAGTACATAGTGAATAACACTGTATATGTTGAATTCTTAGCCTCCAGAAATATGCTATTAAGTGTTAGTCTGAAAGACATCTATTACCTTACCTCACCATCTATTACCTATAAGAAACACCAAAGAAAACAATGTCTTTAGATAATGTTAGATAAGTTTTCAAGATTATTTTTTTGTCTTCATAAGATAGACTAAGTTGTTAATGCAGAAGAAGTGAATAGAATAAATTGGTTGGGATTGTATGTAACATAAAAGTTTATTTTTGTTTACTAAATCATTGTTGCTTAAAGCCATTATTAGTGCATTTCAATCACTTAATTTCATACTGGTTCAATTTCTTGAACTGAGTATAACTGTATACAATAAAAATGGCTTAAACTCATGCATGCTTATTTACCATAATCCAATGCATGATCTGTTAGACTCTGAAAAAAATGTGTTGTTTTTTGTTTGTTTGTTTTTCTTAGAGGAGAATTATAACTTGATTGAAAATACATATTAGTTATAGAGACATTCAGGTTCAAGTAGATACGCACAGATGCAAAGGTGATCTTTAGAACAGAAATTTTTATAGTTTTTATTTAACTTTGAAATAAGTATTCTCCAAAGAATCTTGTACCATCGTTTTGCATTTTTTTTTCTTTTTTTTTTTTTTTTTTTTTTTTTTCTGGGGGGGACACACAATAAAACCGATCAGGTAAAATTGAAACAGATGTCATCTCATGAAAAGTTTATATTTTTTCTTCTGTACTGTATAAATAACGTTGACATTTACATTTTAGTTGCTTAGTTCCATATAACACATGAATTAACATATTTAAGTGATAGATGTTTAAAACTCTGCTTAAAAAGGTCATACTGGTTTGGAAACCCTATTAATGTGTCATATATTTATATGTAATTTTAAAAAAAATTCTTAAGTCAGGCACCCAGTATATATATTTAAGTACATATTTCTTTCTGATCAATTAATCACATTGAAAGTGAAACCATGTGTCTACCATGACTTACAATACCAATTAACACTGTTTATAATGACTATAGAAATAAACAATTTAGTCTCAAGTATTCTTTATCACAAAATTAAATCTGGATAAAGATCTAAACTTTTCTTTCAGTTTTGTTTAAGTCAGCCAAACTGAAAGAAAAAAAAAAAGTAAGAAAAGGAAAAGTAAAATAATACCAGTATGCATAATCTAAATTCTAAAACTTCATATTGGCTGATCACCAATTATATGTATGCAGACAACCATATGCCCAAATTACAAGAAACTGTTGCTTGTAACACACCAGACAGCAGAAAAGTCTAAAACTCTAGAACTAATCTGCTACACTATATATATACATATTTATTTATTTGTTTGTTTATTTTTCCTAGAAAACTAAAACAAAGACTAGCTTGAGAACTGGGCACATGTGAACCTAATGAAGTTCAAGTCAAACTGTCAGGTGCTGTACCTGGGCTGGGGCAATCATGGACAGGAATCACAGGATCATTAAGGTTTGAAAAGACATTCATGATTATCTGGCCCAACCATCACTCTAGTACTAATATCACCCACTAAACCATGTCCCTAAGCACCAGTTCCAATCTTTCCATCAACAGCCCCAGGGACGGTGACACCTCCACTTCCCTGGGCAACTGTGGTGGTTTTACCTTTCTAGGCAACTGAACTCCATCACAATCTTCTTTCCCTGGAAGAAGAAAAGGAAAAAAACAACTCATGGGTTGAGATATGGATAATTTAATTAAAGGAAAAATAATTATTAAGGAAAAAGTATTAATTAAATAATTTAACTAAAGGGAAAAAGGGAAAGGGGAAAAGGGAAAACAAAAACAAAACAAACAAACAAAAAAGGCTGCATAGAAGTGCAGAGGAAATAAATTACTCTGTACTTCCTACCAATGAGCAATGCTTGACCATGTCCTTGAAGCATGGCCTCAACACACATATCTGTTGTTTAGGAAGACAGACATTTTCAGAACAAAAGCCCAACCCTCCTTTCTTCTTCCCTTTTCCACCTTTTATTGCTGAGTGTGACATCATATGGTATGAAATATCCCTTTGGTTGGTTTAGGTCAGCTGCCCTGGTGATGTTCCTTCCTTCCCTCTTGCCCACACCCAACCTCCTGGCTCTTGGGGGGTTTGAGGAAGTCCTGATGCTGTGCCAGTATTGCTCAGCAGTAGACACAACACTGGTGTGATACTGGTGCTTTTCTAGCTACAAGTGCATAGCACAGCAATGTATGGACTGCTGCAGGGAAAGTTAACTTCATCCCAGCCAGACCCAGTACTTCAACCCGTTCCAGCGCCTGATTAATCTTTCTAAGAAATGTCTCCTAATTTCTAACCCTTCTGCAACTTGAGGCCATTCCCTCTAGTCCTATCACTAGTTGTCTACAAGAAGAGGCCAACACCAAGCTCCCCACAACTTTCTTTCAGGTAGTTGTAGAGAGCAAGAAGGTCTCCCCTGAGCCTCCTCTTCTCCAGACTCAACAACCCCAATTCCCTCAGCCAGTCTTCACAGGACTTGTGTTCCAGACCCTTCACCAGCTTCGTAGCTCTTCTCTGGACAAACCTGAGGGCCTCAATTTCTTTCTTGTATTGAGGGGCCCAAAGCTGAACACAGTACTCAAGGTGTGGCTTCGACAGAACTGAGTACTGGGGAACGATCACCTCCCTGGTCCTGCTGCCTACACTATTCCTGATACAAACCAGGATGCCATTGGCCTTCTTGGCTACCTGGGCACACTACTGGCTCATGTTCAGGCAAGCATCAATCAGCACCCCCAAATACTTTTCCTCTGCACAGCCTTCCATCCACTCTACCCCAAGCCTGTAGCGCTGCACAAGGTGGTTGTGGCCAAAGTGTAGGACCCGGAACTTAGCCATGTTGAACCTCATCGCATTGGCCTCTGCCCATCGACCCATCCTGTCCAGGTCCCTCTGCAGAGGTTTCCTACCCTCTGGAAGAACAACACTTCCCCCCAGCTTGGTGTCATCTGCAAATTTACTGAGGGTGCACTCTATTCCCTTATCTAAGTCATCAATAAAGATATTAAAAAGGGTGGGCCCCAATACCGATACCTGGAGAACACCACTCGTGACCGGTCACCACTGGTCACTGGGCTTGTGTTCACCATCACCTCTGGGCCTAGCTGTCCAGTCAGCTTTTAACCCAACAAAGAGTGTGCCTGCCCAAGCCATGGACTGTCAGCTTCGCCTGGAGAATATTATGGGAGAAAGTGGCAAAGGTCTTGATGAAGTCTAGGTCAACTACGTCAACAGGCTTTCCTTCATCCACCAGGTGGGTCACCGGGTCATAGAGGGAGATGCGGTTGGTCAGGCAGGACTTGCCTTTCATGAACCCATGCTGACTGGGCCTGATCCCCAGGTTGTCCCACATATGCTGCGTGATTGCATTCAAGATGACCTGTTCCATCACCTTTCCTGGCACCAAGGTCAGGCTGACATACCTGTAGTTCCCCAGGTTCTCCTCACGACCCTTCTTACAGATGGGTGTCACATTAGCAAGTCTCCAGTCATCTGGGACCTCTCTGGATGACAATGACTGCTGACAGATGATGGAAAGAGGCCCTGCAATCACATCCATCAACTCCCTCAGCACCCTCGTGTGGATCCCACCTGGCCCCATGGACTTGTGATGGTCCAGGTAGAGCTACAGGTCTCTAATTGTTTCCATCTGAACTGTGGGAGTATTCTTCAGCTCCCCATCCCAGACTTCCAAGTCAGGAGGCCAAGTACCCTGAGGATAAGTGGTCTGGCTAGTAAAGAGAGATGCAAAGAAGGCATTAAGAACCTCAGCCTTTTTCTTATCCTTAGTAGTCATGTTCCCCTCTGCGTACAGTAAAGAATGGAGATTCTCTTTAGCCCTGTTCTTGCCATTAATATATTTATAAAAACATTTTCTTGTTATCCTTAACCATACTGGCCAGGTTGAGCTAGTACTGGGCTTTTGCCTTCCTGATTTTTTCTCTGCATATGCTGGCAATTTCCTTGTACTCCTCCTGAGTTGCCTGCCTCTTCTTCCACTGGACATAAACTCTCTGTTTATCCTAGACACTCAGCAAAAGTTCCCTGTTCAGCCACACTAGTTTTCTTCCGTGCCAGCTCAGCTTACGGCACATGGGGACAGCCTGCTTCTGCTCCTTTAAGACTTCCTTCCTAAGGAGCATCCAGCCCTCCTGGACCCCTCTGCCCTTCAGGACTGACTCCCAAGGGACCCTCCCTACCAGTATCCTGAACAATGTAAAATCTGTTCTCTGGAAGTCCAAGGTAGCATTTTTACTGACCTCCCTCCTGAATTCAACAAGAACAGAGAACTCTAACATGTCATGGTTACTCTGCCCATGACAGCTCCCTACCACTACGTCTCCCACTTCTCTAGACTACTTCTAGACTGCTTCCTTAGGGCTGTATTGTATTTCCAGTATATGTCCAGGAAGCTGAATTCCCCCATGAGAACAAGTGCTAGCAATTGCATGATTTCTGCCAGCTGCTTTTAGAATGCCTCATCCATCTCTGCATCCTGGTTTGGTGGTCTATAACAGACCATCAACAGGATGTCCACCTTGTTGACCAACCCCCTGATCCTTATCCATAAGGACTCTACCTCACTATTCCCAAACCTGAGCTCAACATCAAAACACTCTCTAATATAGAGAGCCACACTACCACCCCTCCTTAGTTGCCTGACCCTCTTGAGGAGCTTGTAGCTGTCCATTGGAGCACTCCAGTCATGAGAGTGGTTCCATCACATTTCAGTGATGGAGACTAGGTCACAGTTTACCTTCTGCACAATGGCCTCCAGTTCCTCATGTTTGTTGTGGAAGCTGCATACATTGGTGTAGATACACTTGAGTCGCACCCTCAACCCTGAGACTGCTCCCCCACGCTCATCACTAGAAAGTTTTATTCCCTCCCAGCATCCCTCTTCATAACTAGTTTAAAGATCTCTCAATGAGCCCTGCCATTTCCCTGGCTAGAGTCTGTTTCCACCTTCGGGACAGGTGGGACCCATTGGCAGCCATCAGGCCAGGTGCTAAGTAAACCTCCCCATGATCTAGGACAAGAACTCATTGAGAACAGCTGTTCAGAGAAGGACTTGGTGGTTCTGGTGGATGAAAAGCTCGACATGAGCCAGCAGAGTGTGCTTACAGCCCTGGAGGCTGCCTGTGTTCTGGGGTTCATCAGCAGAGGAGTGGCCAGCAGGTCAAGGGGGGTGATTGTCTGGATTTACACTGCCCTTGTGAGGCTCCTCTTGGAGTACTGCATCCAGGTCTGGAATCACTAGCACAAAAAGGATGTAGATCTGTTAGTTATAATGGATCCAAAAGTGAACCATAAAGTTAATCAGATGGCTGGAGTACCTCTCCTGCAAGGAAAGGCTAAGAGAGCTGGGACTGTTCAGGCTGCAGAAGAGAAGGCTTCATGGTGACCTCATTGTGGCCTTTCAGTTCATAAAGAGCACTTATAAAAAGATGGAGAGTGACTTTTTACACAGGCAGATAGTGATAGGACAAGGGGGCATGGTTTTAAACTAAAAGAGGGGAGATTTAGGTTAGATGTTAGGAGGAAATTCTTCACTCAGAGGGTGGTGAGACACAGGAACTGGTTGTCCAGAGAAGTTGGGGATGCCCCATCGCTGGAGGTATTCAAGACGAGGTTGGACAAGGATGTGGGCAACCTGCTGTAGTGGGTGGCATCTCTGCCCAAGGTGGGAGGGGGGAGGGATTAGAAATAGATGATCTTTGATGTCCCTTCCAACCCAAGCCAATCTAAGATTCTATGATTCTGTGATCAACAAATCTTACTATTTGATCTATGCAGCACATAAAAAAAGAAGCTGACTCCTCACTCATGACTCCTGTGGAGGGAATTAATAGATATAGGAAACTATTGTGGAATATATACAATTATATACATTGATTGCATAAAATTATAGTAACCACCAGGATCAATTTACTTGGGGTTATTCTGACAGTTTGTTCTAACTTTCTTCCTGTAACTTAGATGTTTTACACTGTGTAGTAACACCAAAACCCTTTGCAGATTGTTTTTACAGGAATTTATCCAATGATACCAAACTGAAGCATATTGTTTCAGCCCTTCTGAAAAGGCATGCAGACAATGAGCAGGGAAGAGTTTTGAGCAGATCTATATTTCACAAAGGCTTTCCAATACCACTGAGCCAACATCTAGAAAGTTGCATAAAATTACTGTTATCACAAATGTTCCATTATTTTTCTTAGTAATTTTTTATGATGATTAATTGGTGCATAATTGTTTCCTATTCTACATTTAATTTTAAAAGGTTTCATTATTGATTAATATTGATTTTGTGCCTTTTTTTGATAGATTAAAAAGACCTGCGCTAGTCTCCATACATGAAACACCCACCATATGTGAAGCAATACAAAACAAAAGGGCTCTGAGTCATTGACTCAACACACATGAGTACACGTATGTTGTAATTACTTTAGAACAGTATTTCACAGAACCTCAATTTCATGGCCTGTAATTCTACAGTACAGCTTTGCTGGCAGATACAGTTCTTTGCTGGCACAGGGATTAAAATGAATAACAGAACAAAAAATTACACATCATATTTTTGTGCTTCTGCAAATATTATCGATGTATTAATTTGCAATATTAAAAAAAAAAAAAAATAGCACCAAGCTCTGACAACCACAAACCATCAAATCTTTATTTACATGGAGATAAAAGGGAGGCGATCTTCATTTTTAAGTACAAAACTCTACAAGCTGATTTTTTTTTCAAATAGGTCAAAACCCTGATAAAATCAATATGAATCTAGAAATCTTAGTACAATGCACCACTGGCATCAAACTGTCAGTTCACCTTGATGCATTGTAAGGAAAGTAATAATATTGACAGACTAAAGCGATTTTCCTATTGTAACTATCTTACTGTATGATGACAGGTTGAATGGGGCTTTGAGCAATCTGGTCTAGTGGTTGTTTCGAGCAACCTCTGTGCCTGCCCACAGTAAGGGGCCTTGAGCTACATGATCCTTAAGGTACCTTCCAACCCAAACCATTTGATGATTCCGTCATTTCATGTGACATTTATTTCATATACTTTTGTGACACCTTTATTTTAATTTTCTTTAGAATATAAAGAACAGTCCACAGTATGAACGCTAGAAGAATAGTTAAAGAAAGGGCATCCAGGCATTTAACAATGAGTCTGCTCATTGTTAAATGGCTGTTTCCTTTGAAAAATGACTAATAAAAATGGTATTAAATTTTACATATACGCATGTTTTTTATAAGGGTGTTCTGTTTTTTGAAAAGTACAATTTAAAACTCAAGTGATTCAAGGAATGTCAAAAGGATTAACTGTTGAATTCTTTAGCCCACACTGTTCTTAAAATTGTATACACAATGAAATAGTAGAATGTAAGTTATAGATAGTGGGGCCTTAACAAATCTCATATTTGTAGTTTGGTATGTTTTTTTTTTTTTTCTATTGATCTTAAAAAAAAAACAAAAAACTTTTTTTTTAAGTAATTGTGGGTCTTGGCATGGTGAACAAAAAGTAGCTCGGCACTTCGGTACTGAAATGTGGAGTTTCTACCAATGGCACCAATTATTTTTTCTGCAAGTCTTAATTGCTCTGGAAAAAAAAATACACAACAACAACAACAAAACCTTTTGTATGGACTTTTATATTTCTTTCAGGCTAAGAATACTGGATATTAGAGGTGAAATGAAAGATTTTTCCATTGGCATAATAATGGTTATCTGATGGCTATAATAAGCTATATAATGCCTATATATATAGTAAGCTATAATGGCTATAATAATTGGCTATCTTCATCAATGCTGGTTCTCTTACAAGTTTATTTATTTATTTTATTAGGCAAATAGATAACACTTACTTGTTTGTGCAAGCATGATAATTAAATTAGTCCTAAATTATTTGGGGTATGTGGTGCATCAGTCCTCTTGAAATAACAACTTATTAAGGCAAATATCTTCACTTTTTTTTTTTTTTTTTTAACATATTACACAGAAGAAAAAAAAAAGTGTTGATTTGTTGGTGTTAAGTGTTAATTTGCGAGAGAGATGAATATGATCTAAAATTACAAAGACAAGTCTTTACAGAAGAGTTCATGTATTGTATTTTAAAGCTAGTAATAATAGATTTATATAGTAAACTATACATGGTGACAGAAGCTATGTAAACAGAGAAAGAAATATATATTTTCACATAAATGAAACATGAAAGCTCATAAAACCTAAGCAATTCTGCTATATTGGTTTGTTGGGCTTTTGTTTGTGTATTATTGTTGTTATTATTATTATTATTTTATATTGTTGTTGTTGTTTTCCTATGGTAAAGAACAGAAAAATAACTCAAGAATATATGAATATATGTGGAATGTCATCACTCTTTGGTTTGGTCAACACTACTTTACCTACTGTTTTGAAGAAGATAACTTATGCAAACCCAGATCAAACTAGAAAGACCACAGAAACTGATCCTCACAACTATGTGGTCCCTTCTCATTATTGGAAACTAGAAATGTTCAAAGACAGTAATGAGAGCTACAAATCCATGTTTTTGTTTGTTTGTTTTCATTTACTATTTCAATTAACTATTAATTTCCATACTCCAAAGTGGCAAGTTACTTAGATGAAATCCTCATAAAAATGAAGCTCCTACAGCACCGTAATAATAGTTTTCACTATTCATAAGGATGACTAAAAATTATTCCCATATTGATTTAGTCTACATTTTTTTATATGGCTATGCAGTCTAAAAGTTGTGAACATTTTTTTTTTTCTAGCAGCTATTCTTCTCTAAATTTGTTTTAGACTTTTTGCTACCTTGTGCTACTGAGCAACAGGTACTTCATAAAATTGGCTGTGACAGTAATCTGTCTTATTCAAGGCTTTGAGCTAAATTTATTTGCACCTTTTCTGTGAAGTAAAACATTAATTTCAGTAAAATTGTTTTTAATCTTGAAATCTAGCTTTCATTACTTAACAGAAAATAATATTCAATGAACAATGAATCATAAACAGAACAGTTACTTTTCACTGCAGCAGCCAGTCCATCTCTACAATGTGCTTTCTATCATTTTAATGGAGCTTTTGTTTATTTCCTTTAGGAGGAAAATAGCAGGTATTTAATGTAGCCAGTAAATTTCTACAATACTCCTGTGACAGGTTTCCTATTATAATGACCTGCTAAACAATCCAGATACCCATGTGTAGCTTTAACTCTTGCCTCGCTGGCAATTTATTTATCAAAAACCATCAACTGACAACAACACCACAACAACAGTGACAGCAACAAAAACTTGGACTCTTTTTTGGATCATGGATATCTTAACAACCTAAGTGATTCTATGATTCTGTGCAAAAGATCATTTAGAAATTATTTGTGTGATGTTGCACTTGATGCTGAGGAACAATTAGCTGGAAAGCAGCTTTCCAGAGAAGTACCTGGGGGTCCTGGTGGACAAGCTGAACATGAGCCGTCTACATGCCTATGTAGGAAAGGTATACAAAACAGTGTACTGTCTGAATGACAGAGAACATTACTAGCAGATTGCGGGAGATGATCCTACCCATGTTGTCAGCCTGATAAGGCCACATCTGGAGTGTTGTGTCCAGGTTTTATGGGAGACCTATGGGCTTTTTGGACTGGCAGCTTGATACCAAGACCTTAGGTCACCCCAGAAGTCTATGTGTAGCTAACTGAATTATTTGCATAAGTTCTGTGTAGTCTGCTGATATACCAAGCAGGGTTTCAATTCATCTGCCATGTGAATAGGTTTCTCATGTCATTTCAAACACCTGAGCTGTCATGGGTATCTTTGCCCATGGTGTAGGTGCACTTTTTTGAAATCCACCAGTGTATCCTAAATGTTACTAGACATCTCTGCAAATCAGAACTGGAGAGAACTTCAAATCTCTATAAGATATATACATGTATATATACATACATACGCATCATATTTAGCCAGCTATATTTAGATACCTAAGTTTACAAGTCCACCATCTGTGACTCCATTTTACCCAAACAACCATTAACTGTGTTGTATAATAGCTAACAATCCTTTCCAAATTGTTGAGTCCTCAGGCAAAGAATAATTCTGAGAGTCAAATCCTGATGTGCTAATTTGGACAACATCACTTCCATTTGTTACACAGTTTTTCACTGACATTAGAACAACACAAATATAATATTTGAACTGGAATTTCATTTTAGTTCAGGGGTAGATAAAACTACATTAATTTCTCTAGAGTTTAAATTTTCTATCTAAAACAGTTTTCTCGTTTAGATATTTATATTGGTCAAATATCTAGACAAATGCTCGAGACCTGACACTGATGTTACCTAAACATAAAATATCAAGAAAACCAATCCAGCAAAAAATAAGAAAAAATATAAATCTTTGAATATTCTTGGTTTTGATCATTAGCACCAGTGTTGTGATTCAAGCTTGGAAATATGTACATACATAGCCCCTACACATACACCCACACACACATTGTATTTTTATTTTTTTATTTTTAATATATCTATTCTTTCCACTGAAATAAAGGAAAGATTTATTTAAATTTGCTTAATCAAAGCTATTTTTACTTAAGCAAATAGAGTTAAAAGTGTTGGCCTTTGGATTCAAACAGAAATCTGCAGACCATCTGTGCCTATAGAGAGACCACAGCACATACCCAGACAATCCCTGATATCGACAAAACACTAGCCCAGTTGACTCTTAAACGACCACCGAAAAGACATATTTCCTTCTGTGATAAAGAAATGGGAGTTCTAACATGTACTTTTAAGTACAGTGATGTTGCACCCTTGTTTTAATTACCTATCCCTAACAAAATCACAGGAAGACTATGGGGATTATTTTTCATTATTTTTTCTAATTTACTTTCTAATATATATATATATTATTTTTATCTAGAACAGTTAGGGGTTTTGTGTGTGTTTGTGTTTGTTGTTTTTTGTTTGTTTATTTTGTTTTGTTTTTACAATGCCAGAACCTTTGAAATATTGATGTTTTATTGTTTCATTCATAAACTATCATAGAGAAGATCATTCTAAATGACCACAGAAGAATCCATCAGGAAAGTCTTCAGTTTCTTTTAAAAAATTCTATCTATCTATCTATCTATCTATCTATCTATCTATCTATCTATCCATATATATTTATATATATATAGATATTGTATATATATATATACAATATATACAATATATACAATATATATATATATACTCATATATATATATATAGCTGGAAATGTTAAAAAAAAAAAAAAATTGAAAATAAAACAGGATAAAAGTTTCGACTGTAACAGCTAGGATGAGCTGTAAAAGTGCCGGTGAAAATTAAAATGTAGGTACCTCCAGAGTAATGCAATGAATAATTTAGCTTCAAATCAAGGAGAAATGCAAGACTCAGAATATGGAGAACATCTGAACATTGTAGATGCTATTTTAATTCAGGAAACAAAGAAAATTACTTAAGACCTTTTCAGACAATATACAATATAAATTTGATAATACTTGTGTAAGTAATCTGTTTTTCCTTTGTTTTTCATGTTGTTTACCATATTGAAAAGTCTTAGTAAATACATACAGTATTTTTCTGGTAACAGTAATTTTATAAGGAATATATATTTTCTACTTAAAAAACCTATCACCTTATAGCTATGTTTCAATAGCATGTAACCCCAATCTTTATTGTCTTCAGAGTCATGAAACTGAGAAATAATTAAATAGTGCCTATAATTTAGATCATATTATGGTTTCTGAGTGGGATACAAATTATTGGCATTAATTATGCATTAAATTTAAATAGGTTTTGCCTTCTAATATAAAACCAATTTCCTGATGTCTGTAGATATTTTCATCTTCCTCTTCTGGCTTGTAAAACCATTTGTTTACTCTATGCACATGTGTTAAAATAATTAATTCCTGCTGAAATCTGGTGCAAATGAATGTTCTGTTCTTTCACTTCAAAGCTCAGTGACTTCTGGACTTCTGACAGAATTGGTTCAAGACTCATATATTTACAGTATTTACAGAAGACAGAGGTTTACATGTACAGAGGTACATGTAGACAACGTATTAGGTCCCATCCTGCAACCATTATTTATTTCCTCATTAAATTATTACATTTTACTATAGTATGTCCAAATAAATATTTTGCATTGATAATAATATATAAATAAATAAACTTGGTCTTGGAAATAAAGTTTAGTGATTAACAAATATCATAAAAAATACAAATGAAACAAATGAATTAAGAAAATTAAGAAAAAATAAATAAATAAGGATTTTAAATTTCAAGACCCCTCAAAAATAATTGAAGTCAATACAAGTTATTTTGACTCAACAAAGTCTTTGGTCAGTCCAAATGTTAATGCTGAATGAATCTTTTTTTTTTTTTTCAGGATTAACCATGCATAATAAAAATCAATAAGAGCATTAATATCCAGATATTCTTTCCAGAATAATAAAAAGAAGACTTCTTAAGGAAAAGCTAGACTATTAAAAATATCACAAGTTCACATTCTTGTGTTACTCTTGAAAAAGATGAAGTAAATGATACTCTAAAAGAAGTAAAATTGCATTAAGGAAATAAGCAAAAAAATAAAGTGTCTTTGCTTGAACATTGCAGGATATGGTTACAACCAAAACCAAGATTCAAACAGAGAAAATTTTTGCACGTGTTTAATATTCAGAGTAATAATAAATTATGCATAATTAGTAGCTTTCAACATAATGTACTACTTATTGGAAACAGAATCTGAAAACTTGAAATAATACTGAGATAGATACATATATGTGCATACATATATGTGCATACACAAAGAAGCAGAGAAACAACATGTGTGGTGTATATATAACTTTGTGTGTAACATATGGTTTTTATCACATTGTTTAACTATATTAATCTTAAAAATTGAAATCTTTCCCATGTGCCTTCCATATGTACCTAATTTCCAGAAATTTCTAAAGCTTGAATGTAACTAGTTAGACTATAAATATAAAATTTTAACTTACCCACTAATATACTTATATAGTAACATAATCACATTTTTTAAAAAGTTTAAAACT
Source organism: Anas acuta (assembly GCF_963932015.1). Classification (NCBI taxonomy): domain Eukaryota; kingdom Metazoa; phylum Chordata; class Aves; order Anseriformes; family Anatidae; genus Anas; species Anas acuta. Next base: position 48,038,195 of record NC_088979.1, on the reverse strand, counting down.
CATGCTTCCAATCATTTTACCAATTACATCTTTATTTTAATATTTTAAACATTTTTTGTTGTTTTTTTGTTTGTTTGTTTCAATAAATAAATAAATAAATACATCAGTCTGTTGCATGGTTCAGATTGTATAGGTCACATCATCATGAAATAAATGCATAGTGACATTATGCCACCTGAAATGTCCAGCCAGCACAGACCCTTGTCACTCAGCCTCATTGTAATTTTTAACTACGATTTATTTTTGTTTGTTTGTTTGTTTGTTTTTCCTATGAAGTTAGAACATAGATTTGAAAAGCTCCTACAATAACAATGGAAACAGCACAAAGCTTCTGTATTTAGTGGTCAAGAAAAATTGTCTATTCTCATGTATAAACTGCTTAGTGTGTGAGGGTTTTAGGTGGTACAATTGTACGTCAACACACATTACTGGAGTAAGAGAATTTGATAATACAGTCATTATATTTTTGTCTTTTTTTTTTTTTTTTTTCTTATATACTTATGGAACAGCATGATTTAGCCTGATAAACTTGGTATTTCTGATCATGCAAAGAGATTTGATTCTAAATGTCAGCATGATGCTTAAGTAATGCGTAATGTGTTTAGTGAAGGTAACTATTACCGAGTGTCAGTTTTGTTCAAAGAAATAACTCACTCTCCGCTGTGACCTGCTAGGAGGTAAGGACTATGCTTTTCAAAGACTGTGCTCACAGCTAAGTGAGATGTGAGATAAAAAAGAAAGAAGTGCTGGAAGACTAGATAGACACAATCTCAAGATTTTGCCCTAAATTGTTCTGGTAACTAAAATCAGGAAGTTATTCCTACAGTTCACTAGATCTTGATTTTCAGACACAGAACATATGCTTCATTTTTACTAACACAAAGGGGGAGATCATAAAATATTGTAATGAGATCCTTTTTTATCATCCTTCATTTCAGTTAATCGAAATATGGTACCCATTTGCTATGTAGCATGACAGTGAAGAAGAGAAGTGCAAGGAAACTATATAATGTGTGTCAGCACCCACATCAAGTATGAATTCAGTGAACCAAGCAAAATGAAAACTTAAGTTAACAGAAGGCCTCCTGAGATTGAGAAGGCCTTTCTTTACTCCATTAGAGAAGCAATTCCTAGGAACTGATGATGTGGAGTAAGAAAATGCAAGAACTTCTTTCTCTAGTAAAGCATTTGTTTTTCCTAACTAGGAGCTTGCAGATCTGTGCTCAAAAGAGCTACAGTGTTCCATAGTAGCAGAGGAAGGAAAATATATAAATAGAGGTTACATAAAGATGTTTTAATTGCTTGCACAAAAGACAAAACAAAACCATAATGCTTACTTCATTTGATTTCAATGAGATTTTTTTTATATACTCAGTTGGAGGCAGAGTGGTTTTGTTTGGTTGTTTTTTTTACTTCTCATAAGAGAAACTAGTGTTGGGAGCCTTCATCGAGTACACAATACAAACCATGCTATATTTATGTTTTTTATGTTCTATCAAGTCTTGATTTTCTAATTAAACACATTTTTCTCAGAGACCAGGAGTCTAGCTAACTTTGCAAGCACTATTGTTTAATAATAAGATAATTGTTCAAAATATATGTGTTGCCTCTCCACACTTGATAGCTTTAGTTTATTCCTACTACTGGTATCTGAGTTTCTGACTGCACAAATGCTTAGGTCAATTTATGATTGACCTAATATTCACTTCTATAATTTTATCATTCTAAAAACTAGTCTAAATATATGTTAGGCTTTAAACAGCACATTAATTCAGCATCTGACTGAAAGCTATGGTAGGAATGTATGTGTGAGATGTTATTTTGTTTCCAGGAAATAAGAGACATGGCCATGTTTCAAAGAGTTGTTATTTATTTTTTTTATTTCAAAGAGAATGTTACTAAATTCATTTAATATTAAATATAATATCATGTCATGTTTTGGTGCTGAAAGACAAAGATTTAAATAAACAACAACAACAACAAAGGTGAATCAATAATATTGTACAAACGGAAGTAGTCTCATAATATCCGGTAATAAATCAAAAATTTATAAACAGAAATTTTGTCTATGACTTATTTATTCATAAGTCTCTTTCAGATGAATACATTTAAAATAAATTCTTTTCAAAACAAGATTCGTGAAGTCATTGATGAACTAATGAACTTTCTCAGTGATAGTAAAATAGTAACAAAGAAGGACTTCAACATCCTACATTTCCATTTAAAAAAAAATGTGCCCACAGAAGTCTCCTCCTACTTTGGCGTTTTTAGCAAAAATAATCTATATCTATATATATTTTAAAAAAATATAATGTTAAAATTTACCATCCATAATAAAAACATCTCTTAAGGTAGGTAACTAAGCACCACAAAGACACTTATTCAGTCACCCACAGTGGGATAGGGGAAAAAATCAGAAAAGTAAAAGTGAGAAAACTTTTGAGTTGAGATAAAGACAGTTTAATAAGAAAGCTAAAGCTGCATGCACAAACAAAGCAAAACCAATGAATTAATTCACTGCTTTCCATCAGCAGGCAGATATTCAGACATTTCCAGGAAAGCAGTGCTTGTCACATGTAACAGCTACTTGCAAAGACAATTACCATCACTCCAAAAGTATTCCCATGACACCTTCTTTACCCAGGCTTTTATTGCTGAGCATATGTTATGCAATATCCCTTTGGCCAGTTTAAGTAAGTTGTCCATGCTATTTCCCTTAACAGCTTCTTTTGCATGCCCATCTTCCTCGCTGGCAGGGCAGCATAAGAAGCTGAAAAGTCCTTGGCTCTACATAAGCATAGCTCTGCAACAACTAAAACATCAGTGTGTTATCACTACTATTTTAATAAGAAATCAAAAACTTAGCACTATATGAGTTACTATGAAGAAAATTAACTTCACCCCAGCCAATATGGACAGTGTGTCCCTACTGAGTCATTTGCTAAGCTTTCAGGTAGTATAAATCAATGTTTCAGATGTTATTAGTCTTACAACATTTAACGTAGCAGAGCACTGGCAAGACTTCATGTAATTTAAAGTTAGTTCTTATCGTCTGCTCACAATGCAATATGGGAGCTCCTGTAACAAGTAGCTTACACATCCTGTCCTCTCTAGTTCTGTTCACAATGCTACTGTACCTCTGGCTTTCCTGTTTTCCTCCTGAATACTGCAGTTACTCTCTCTCCCCGTCTTTTCATCTCATCATGTACGGACTGTTCTTTGTCTTCTTTTCTTCCCTGCTATTATATCCCACATTTTCTTCCCTCCCTATATTTTTATTTTTAACCTTTAACCTCATTTCTGTTAACAATTGCTGCATTCAGTTGTCTGATAGAAGCAATGTTGCCACAGCCCCTGTCCCTTGGTAAAACCTGCAGAGAAGCTGAGCACATATTCCCAGCAGGCAGGTAAACACGTGTACATGTGAGTTAAATACATATATATGTGTCCAACCACACAGATCAACACAGACATAAAAATCAACACACACAAGAACACAGACAACATCAATGGCCTTATGCTGCTCCAATTTATGATTATTAAACGATAATAAATAAATAAATAAATATATATATAATACATACAGTATAGGTTACTTCAGCAGCTGAGATCAGACACAGTCTGCCCAGTAGCTGTCCCTGGATCCCAGACTTCCCAGTTGCAGGCACCTAGTTATATGAGCCCCCAGTGCCTATCAGCCCCTTTCTACCGACTGGCATTCACACCCACTTTTAAACATCAACACACCCATACCCATGCCCATTGTGTCTCTCTACAGTTGCCCTTAGACACTCAGTCTACTCAGTAGCTGGGCTCTGGATCCCTTCGTCTTTCAGTTTCCATGTGCACAGACATGCACATATGTAAATTGATATTTCTGATAGCTGATTTAGACTTATGGTCTGACCAGCCTGCAACTACACCATCAATGGCATAGACCTCCTGGTTACTCCAGTAGCCAACTCACAGGCCGCTTCCTCTCTCCAGTCAGTATCTGTCACAGACAGACATATGGCTATTTCAAAACAGGACTCTCAAGCCTTTATTGTCATTTATCACCTATTCTGTCTTGATATTCATTACACCAGCACACCAGCACATGTAGAATGCCTTTTTTTGCTTCAGTCTTTAGTGCTAAGTTCAGCCCTCAAGGATCTCAGACCCTGGAGACAAGAGAAGAAGTCTGGAGAAAAGAGGACTTTCCCTTGGTTGAAAAGGGTTGGTCAGAGATCATTTAAGCAAACTTGACATCCACAGATCACAGAATCAGAGAATCACAGAATCATATTATTGCCAGGCCATCTTCCATCATCTTTTAAATGTTTTGGAGAACAGGAGAGGTGCTTGAGGACTGCAGGAAAGCCAATGCAACACCAGTCTTCAAAAAGGTCAGAAAAGAGGACCCAGGAAACCACAGGCAGGTCAGTCTCACCCCTGGAAAGGCAATAGAAGAGTTTATCCTGGACGTCATCTCCAAGCATGTGGAAGATAAGAAGGTGATCAGGAATAGTTAGCATGGATTTACCAAGGGGAAATCGTGCTTAACCAATCTGATATCCTTCTATGACAGGATGACTAGCTGGGTAGATGACGGAAGAGCAATGGATTTTGTTTACCTTGATTTCAGCAAGGTTTCGACACAGTCTCCCATAACATTCTCATGGGCAAGCTCAGGAAATGCAGTCTGTATGAGTGGACAGTGAGTTGGACTGAGAATTGGCCGGATGGCAGCGCTCAGAGGGTTGTGCTTAATGGTGCAGTTTAGTTGGAGGTGATTAGCTAGCAGTGTCCCCAAGGGGTCAGTACTGGGTCCAGTGTTGAACAACATCAGCGACCCGTATAATGGAACAGAATGCACCCTCAGCAAGGTTGCTTGATGGCACAAACCCAGAGGAGTGGCTAATACCTCAGAGTTCTGCTGTCATTCTCAACAAGCTGGAGGGATGGGCTGAGAGGAACCTCATGAAGTTCAACAGAGGCAAGTGCAGGGTCCTGAACCTAGGGAGGAATACCCCTATGTACAAGTACAGGCTGGGGAGTGTCCTGCTGGAGAGCAGCTCTGCAGAGAGATACCTGGGAGTCCTGGTGGACAGCAGGCTGACCATAAATCAGCAATGTGCCATTGTGGCCAAGAAGGCCAACAGTATCCTGGGGTGCATTCAGAAGAGTGTTGCCAGAAGGTCGAGGGAGGTGATCCTCCCCCTCTACTCAGCCCTGGTGAGGCCACACCTGGAGCACTGTGTCCAGTTCCAGGCTTCCCAAAACAAGAGGGACATGGAGCCACTGGAGTGAGTCCAGAGGAGGGCTACTAAGATTATTAGAGGACTGGAGCACCTGTCATACAAGGATAAGCTGAGCGAGCTGGGCCTGTTTAGCATGGAGAAGAGAAGACTGAGGGGGGAATTCATCAATGTGTATTTGACACCAATCTGAGGGGATGGTGTCAAGAGGATGGAGCCAATCTCTTTTCAGTTGTGTTCAGCAACAGGACAAGAGGCAAAGGGCACAAACTGAAGCACAGCAAGTTCTGGCTGAATATGAGGGGGCATTTCTTTACTGTGAGGGTGACAGAGCACTGGAACAGGTTGCCCACAGTGTGTGTGGAGTTTCCTTCTCTGGAGATATTCAAAACCTGCCTGGATGCCATTTTGTGCAGTGTTCTGTAGGTGATCCTGCTTGGCAGGGACATTGGACTAGATGATCTTCAGAGGTCTCTTCCAACCTCAACCATTCTGTGATTCTATGATTCTGTAATATCCCTGAACTATGACAACTCTTGTTGCTGACATCATGGATATGTGGGTCCTCTAACCTCCGTTCCCTATCCAGTGGCTGGCACTCAGACTCCCATAAACACCCTTCAGTCATTTATAACTTTTTTTTAATTTTTATTTATTTATTTATTTATTTTTAATAAATGGAGTTCACTAAGAAGACAGGTGAGACTGTACTAATGTATCTGCAATTACAATATTTTTTTAAGACACTGAAAAAGTTTTTTCTTCTAATGTAGATGCCATCACTGAACAGACAAAACAGAAAGAATTATAACTACATGGAATAAGCTGGAAAAAAAAAAAAAAAAGGTTACATTGATTAACTTTAACTAATGTTGAAGGAACATATTGTATTTTATGGCAATTTTAATCAGCCGAACTTCATAGGAAGCTACTCCATGTTAACTGACCTTTTAAGTAAATTCAAGAACACGGATAACCCTACCTTTATAAAACTTAGATACCTTCTTATACCTGTAAGCAATGAATTTTTATATAACTGTGGAAAAATGGTGCTGACTATCTTCAGTCATGTCTTACAGATATAAAGAATATTTCAGAGCTCTTAGTTGAATGATTTTTTTATTTATTTTTTGTTTGTTTGTTTTGTTTTAAATTTTATTGACTTTGAAGTTCTCATTTAAGCTTATGATATGGCACCTGGAATATGAGTCCACTCCTGTACTGTGAAGATGACTCCACTTTTCTTTGGGGAGTCATTTCAGGTTGTTTTCTATTTTTCTTTCACTATTGACTCAAGTGATTGACCCTCCCTATTTCTTTTGTTTTTGTTTTGTTATTATATCATCTGTCATTGGCCAACCTTAGGCTATATTCATCTGTATGTTAAGGCTGAATTACCTGACAAAATTGAAATAGTTGATTCAAGCTTTTCATAAGTCTGAATTTAAAATGACAAATATATATGTGTATATATATATAAAGCTTATATTTTCGATGTTTACACCTAAGATAGCTCCATTTAAGGGTCATATTTAATAGTCAAAGGACAACAAGAGAAATTCTTAGGCCATTATCTATTTCATCTTAATGGAAAAAGCATAGGCTGGTCAAATGACCCTTCCCCCAAAAATCAGAATTTAATATCCAAAATAATATGAATAAACCAAATTGAAATTCATCAAACTGATGATTCACTGAAATCCTGGAAACAAATGATATTTGAATATCCATAGCTAATTAGAAGTTGATTCTGCTGCTCACTAAAACTGTGTGTTTCTTCAATATTATCTGAAACATGGTCTTTAGTGAGCTACAAATTTGTTGTTGTTTTTATTTTTTATTTTTTTCCCCAATTTATTGAGAATACATGTTTTCTGTACTTTAAAATGAAGCTAATGAAATTACCTAAAAACTAGTGTTAAAAATAAACCCGTGGCACAGGATGGGAGGTGCAGGGCAGTCCCAATGGCTGAGGAGCAGCCTTTCTCTCTGGCAAGCCAAATGGCCTGGGGGAGCCAACCCCAGGAAAGGGACCCTCAGACTCCCAGCCCTCCTCCTTGTTCACATGAGGGCATCTTCCAGGCCGCTCCCAACACAGCTGCCTTTGGCCATGCATAGGCTGCTCCATCACAGAGGCTTGCTGAGGTAACAGTGGCTACCACTGCCCCGCCTTTGCTGCAGGCCCTATAAAACAGACCCCCTGCAGCTGGGCCACCATTTGCTCAGCATCTAGGCACTCTGACTGCTAGTTTGCCCAGAAGGAAGAAGACTAGAAGACCAAGGTGAGCAGCAGGCCTGCTTGGTGTGTGAGGACAGCAGTGCAGTCCAGTCAAGCACCAAGAAGGAATGCACCTGACCAGAAGGAGACGTGTTGTGGGTGGAGGGATAGTGCCGGCGGCACAAGACACCAGTCCCCAAGGGACCTCTGGCTCCCAGCCCACAGACACAGGTGGTACCATTGGCACTGTAAAGATGTGGGGAACAGGCCAGCCCCTCAAACACCCAGTGACAGGGGGTCTGGGCTTTACCATAGGAGCAATGGTGATATGGGACAAATATGGGAGTATCAGACAGACAGCTGTGGGGATCAGAGGTGTACCCATAGTCTGGAGCACAGTGCGGGACCCAGTAATGGCTGTAAACCAGATGGCCCTGTCAGACCTGTGCATGAACAGTCTCCCCAGTGAAGTAGTCACTGCACCAAGCCTGTTGGAGTTTAAGAAGCATTTGGACTGTGCACTCACTCACATGGTCCGAATTTTTGGGTTGACCTGTGTGGTACCAGGAGTTGGACTTGATGATCCTCGTGGGTCCTTTCCAAATCGGGATATTCTATGATTCTGTGATTCTATTAAAGGTATTCTAAGTGTCTGTGGTAAACACAGATTAGCCATTTTCCTTTATGTCGTGAGCACCTAGCAGATGTACCGTTTTGCCAACAGCTTTTCTGCTGTTGGGGTTGATAAGAAATCATCAAAAAGAAGGTAGGAATTCCTTGTGGACAAAATTTTGTGACAAGATTTTGTGTCTACTCTTTACTGATTTATCTATTGGCATTATTAATGATAATTTCATAAAATGTATTTACTTAGGAAGGCATTATGGATAAAATGTAACTTTTTTGACTTATATCAGTAAGACCAGGCATGGAGAACTGGTCTGGGAAAAAAAAAAAAAAAAAAAGAGAAAAAGAGTGAAAGAACTGTCAGGGTGAAGGAATTGAAGGAGTTATAAAACTTAATTTTCACTAGAAGTGTAGGAACCTAAAATAGACAAAATTAAAATTGCATTTTAATTGTCTCAAGCTCATTAACATGATTATGCCTAATGAAGGAAAGTCAAAAACAGATCTTTCTTTCAAAGTCAGGCGACATAGATAACACTATGAAAATATACAGAAATTAAGATTGGAGTGTAGACTTTAGAGCAAAGAGTTGGATTAAGAATTCTGAAATAAAAGAAGGTGGAAAATTGGTGAGGCAGGTTGGAAATAAACAGGCTGTCAATATCATCCTCCTACATATCAAAAAGACAGAAGCTCCAGAATGAAGTACAACACTCAGAATCCAGGTTCAGTATTCAAGTATTGAGAAATGTATGGAAAATCTGAATTACTATTTATATTTCCTTTTCCTTTACATTCTCCAGAATAAGTGTTTTCTTAAATCTGTTCAATGTCCCCTGAAACAGAACATACATGTTTATTTCTGTGCTTTAAAATAATACTGGCAGGACTTCAGGCATGTGTGGTTTTTTGGGTTGTTTCTTCTCATCTTACAAAAACAGTGTTTCTCAAGCCATATAAGTAGATTCCATTCTTCTCTCTCTCATTTTTTTTTTTTTTAAGTTTGTATATTCCCATATGTACAAGAATTAATACTCAGGCTTAAGAGAAATGGCAGTTTGTTATGATCTGTGTGAACATACAGCTCGGTACAATATTCATAATTCCCCAAGGGGAAAAACAAAGCAAAACCCAAAGTAGTGACATTAATATTGAAAAGAAGAGTAGCTTCAGAAACAGAATCTCATTTATGCTTTACCATCTCATCCTCAAAATAAGATAAAATTTGGGGTTAGCTTTTCTGATCGTTAACTTACTGTAGACACACTTGCAATTTAAACAGTAGAATACATAATTACTCATTTAAAGATCTATCCACAGCTACTGTAGAGACTTGATTGAAAATATTTCATCTCTTTATTTTATACTGCTTAAGTTTTACACTTTCATTATCTCAGAAAGTGTTTTATATCTTTCCAAACTGCAAATTATTTTATTTTATTTTATTTTATTTTATTTTATTTTATTTTATTTTATTTTATTTTATTTTATTTTATTTTATTTTATTTTATTTTATTTTATTTTATTATTTGTTTGTTTTGTTTTGTTTTAATGTATACTTTAGTATTTAGGTAGGACAAAAACATGTTCATAAAAGAATTGTTCCTCTACCGTGTTGATTTCAAATAGCTGTGCCTTAATGTTACTTGTTTTTGGTCAAAACAGACCCTTACAGCTCATTCTTTGGTCTGAATAAAATAAACCATCAGAAGAAAAAAAAAAAAAAAGAAGCATAACAAATAAAAAGCATTTAGTGCACAAAATTTAGAAACTCATATTTCCCAAAAGTTCCTGTGAGGCGCAAATGCTGGATTCACTGAAGATCAAAGTGAGGTGATGTACAATTCTGGGTGTTCAGAGAAAATATATTTGTACTGAACTAATAAGGAATGCCCTGAAGCACCAGAAGCGAGGGAATATCGTCTTTTCTTATATAGCAAGGGTTTCTTCGGGAAACATTAATTTGATACAGTTCCTATGTACTTTTGCAAATCTTGTTACAGGGGCAAGGATCATCATTTTTAGTCTTGAGAAACTTTTAGTGACAGACATGCACTTTTATGTATGGAATATTGGTAAGCCTGAGATGTGGACTGTCACTTTCAAATAATAGGACGGAAATGTAATAAGGATAAAAACAGAAGAGCAAAAAGGGCAAATGGAATGATGGACTATGTCAAAGTTTACCTTGTTTGCTTTCCTCCTATGCTTCTGGTAACTAAATAATATAAGAATTTACAATAAAACCACTTTTGATTGCAATATTTTACATCATAGTTCCTTATTGAAGGCTGATGTTGTATATCTTTGTGTAACTTCAGCAGTCTGAGAAAGTGAGAATAGCAGAAGGTGTATACTATACACTGAATGAATTCTAGATCCATCAGTATGTATCTGATATAACTTATTGGTACATTTGACTATACTTCAGCAAATGGCTCAGTATGCAGCAGAGACAGTTGTGCTGTGGGTATATTTCTCTTTTTTATATGACAACAGAACCCAATGAAATATGTTCACTGATATGAAAGGGCTTTGGTCAGTTTCTCATTGGCAGTCACTCAGAATGCTAGATTTTTCCTGGAGCAACATTGATTTAAGGAAAAATGGGGGAAAAAAAATCACTGAAGAAAACAAGATGAAAAGAAGTTTTATTTATATATGTGGTACTTTATTTCATTTTCCACTTGCCAACTATGAAATAATTTTAATATGATGTATCGTTTTTCATTATCTAATAATGTTACTACTCTACTAAAACTCTTGAAAAAAAGAATAACATCTTGATAGATAGAAAAGAGGTTCATTTTCAAATACAAACTAATTTTAGTTAGGTTATTTAAGCCATAGTTTTCGTCCTGGACTTGTGCTGCCAAAACTGGATAGGAGGCTTTCTCCTGGAAAGTATCTACATCCATGTTAAATTGGTATTACCATAGAAACATAGAATGGCTCGGGTTGGAAGAGAACTTGAAGATCATCTAGTTCCACCGACCCCTGCCATGGGCAGGGATGCCACCCACTAGAGCAGGTTGCCCACATCCTTGTCCAACCTTGTCTTGGCATCCATAACCTCTCTGGACATCCTGTTCCAGTGCCTCACCACCCTCTGAGTTAAGAATTTTCTCCTAACCTCTAATCTAAATCTCCCCTCTTTTAGTTTAAAACCATTATTCCTTGTCCTGTCATTATCTGGTTGTATAAAAAGTCACTCATTATCTTCTTTATAAGCCCCCTTTAAGTATTGAAAAGCCTGCAAGGAAGCTGAGAATATCTGGAGAAAAAGAAGACATCAATAATATTTTCAAAAGTGTTTCCCCACTACAAAATTTCTGTTAAAACCATCCTTTCCTTTTTTCAAGTTCTTCCTGCAACATATTAAATATACATGACTGATGTATGGTTGTTTTAGATGAGATGTTTTTGCTGCCAGGGCTGTCTTGAAAGCTTCTGAGTATTTGGGGAAAAAGAATAAGAAACTTCAGCTTTCCAAACAGGAAAGAAGCTTGGCCTACAGATGGTTATGCATATGTGCAGTACTTACACTTCATATGTTGTAACTTCAATTCAATTCCTCCTCCATCTTTTCATGTAACTTATTTTAAGTGGCCTGCAATAAAACTGTGGAATAGGGGGTGGTGACATTTGAAGGAGTCCTTCCAAATAAGCTTTGGATGTCTAAGAACATGTGCTTATGGTGACAAATGACAGTGCTCATTCATAGAAGGTTTCATTTTAAAGAACAGAGCTGGTCTAAAAACTTGAAAGAGGAAATATTTGCCTTAAGTTTTCATCTAGTACCAGCATTAACTGATTCAACACTTCTGTGGTTATCACACAATTTTACGAATGTTAGAATAAAATGAAGTAAAATTAAATATATATATATATATATATATATATAAAACAAAATAAAATAAAATAAAATAAAATAAAATAAAATAAAATAAAATAAAATAAAATAAAATAATTTTCGGTTTGGAAAGATATACTTCTGAGAAGTGAAGGAAAAAGGAATTAAATGGAAATATGTGTTCTGGTCTGTACTGTAGCACTCCCTCTAAAAAGCTGAGAAAAAAAAAAAAAAGTCTGGTTTACATTGGATTAAGTTGTTTCTTCAATAAGAAAAAACAGGCACAATGCAGTTGTGTAGACACTGGTATAGCTTCGTAATTGTACCACTGCTAATGCTTGGACATAAAAATTACATTTCACAATGTTCTACACTGACTATCAAACAACAATTCAGTGAGAATCATGGGGCCTGTGTCAGAGCAACAGATAAAATGATAACTTATTGTTTCTTCTGGTGTTTTCTCCAATAAGCAGTATTGTCCAAAGATCTCTTGTCACACATGAAGGTATGCATCTTGTCAATATGCATCTTGACCCCTGAAGGTGAGATTCATATCATATACTTCTAAATATCTAAAAGTGCAATGATTAAGTCTGAACTAATCACTGTATACTCCTTTAATTCACAGTATGTTTCCTGAAATAGTATGATCAATACGATTTATTTCAGTTACCTGCTCTCTGAATAATATTAATTGCCCCATTCTGGTGTTTATTTCTCTCTAGAGACTGCAAAGAGTCTGGGGTTGACTGGGGTGGGATAACTTGTGAAAACTTGTCAAAAACCTAACTATGGAAAATTATAATTATATCTTTCTTCAGCTTTCTTTGATATTTCATACTGCTAAAGTTCTGAAACACTGCCTTGTATGTGCCATGAAAGGCCTGAAAAACTGCCATGACAGGGCAGATGGTTGCATTAGAAAAGAGAGTAATGTGGTGTCCATAAATCAATAAATCAATCAATCAATCTTGCCACTGGGAACAAATTTGGAGATGAGGCAGCAGAAAAGAGGAAAGGTTTAGAGGAAAAACAAAAGAATGAATGGGTTATTTAGATAATGCAATTAAGAAAAATTGATCAACATCTCCTCGAGAGAGACTAGTTGGTAGGGTGTACGTACTTACCTGTCTGAAAAAAATATATTGATGTTTCATTCCAAGATGGAATCACCTGATCTCTTTTGTGACTTTAAGATGATATCTACACTAGCATATAATCAGGCCCAGTATGCAAAGCAGATCTATGGAGAGCAGCTGGTGCTGAGGCCTTGATGTCCATGCTATATATATATTTTATAGAACCATAGAATCATAAAATAATTAAGGTTGGAAAAGACCTCCAAGATCATCTGGTCCAACCATCACCCTACTACCAATGTCACCCACTAAACCATGTCCCTAAGTATCAGTTCCAACCTTTCCTTGAATCTACCTCCCTGGGCAACCCGTTCCAATGGCTGACTACTCTTTCTGAGAAGAAATATCTCTTAATTTCCCTGTCTTCTTTTTTCTTTTTTTTTTTTTTCTTTTTTTCCTTTTTTCTTTTTTTTCTTCAAACTAGTTTCACTCTAGTGTCATCACAAGCTGAATATATTTATGGCATTTTGGTATACATCTGAACCACACATCCTTCAGCTTAGTGTCATCTGATAGGTATTCATCAGATGGTTCTAACACTCCGTTAGCACCACTCCATGATGCACACCAAAGCACAGTAGCAGTGATAAACAGGAGATTAATTTCAAAAGCTCACTCTTGATCCAGAATGAGACAGTAGTGTAGATGAACTTGGTCTTCACAAACACATTATGGAAATAAAGCTCCAGAGAGCTCTCTCTGTCCCATCATGCAGTCAGCATGACCCCTGAACAGGGCCATTTTGATTCTGTGAAACTGTTTCTCAAAAGGTTATCATAAACCTTCCATTGAATTTTAATTTAGAAATAAAGTTCAGGAATGCACACGGATGATAACAACAGTCAGTACATAGATGATATCAGCAGTCAGTACCACAGAAGGTACCACAAAATGTTTCTAGTTTATATTTCAGATGCAAATGTAAAGAACCAGAATAATCTTTGCCAAAGGGCAGTGGAAACTGTTGATATTCATATTTGACTGTTAAAAGAAAAAAGAAAAAAAAAAAAAGACAACCTCAGCTTTTATCTTTAAAATCAGTCCACTTCTTACACAGGATATGGCTAAAGAATTTTAGGGAGAGATTTAGAATAAGGCAGAAGCCAAACTAGTTCACAATTTCTGATATTCCTTTTCCTGTTCTTGGGGGGGAGGAGGGGGGAAGAGGTAGAGAATGGGGGGGGGGGGGGGGGGGGGGGGGGGAGGGGAAGCAGACAGAGCCCCAGGCTTTTTTCACACTAAGAACTGTGTTTACTTAGAATAAAGTATATATAACTGGGGGAATACAAAGATGGCAAAGTAACCTAATTCATAAATAACAGTATTCTACAGAACTTTTGCATCTCAACTTCCCTAGTTATTCAGGAGCTGTACCTAGAAATACACGTTCATTTCTTTGATAAGTGACATGATTTGTTGGACTACAGGAATTGTACTGATACAGATGAAAAGCATTTGGACATACAAACATTGTAGACTTATTTTCCTATGTTGTCATTTCTTTTAAAAGAGGAAATTGTAACAGCAGCATTTTTAAAAATTAATTTCCTCCTGAAGTATTATATAGATCTGTCCATGGTGTTACCATTACTATTTTCCTTCACTGGAGTCACCTATCGTGGCAGATTAGTTTTAGGTAATACTAGAGACAGGGTGTCAGGAATTAGTGTGTGAACTCTTCCTGTCTATCACAAGAGAGCACAAAAGTAATGCTAAGGAGCAATAGCTATGGTGACTTTGCAAGCAACTTTACCAGCATAAGTATCAAGTTGGATCACTTAGCTAAAGTTATTTAAATCCATTTGTCTACAACATACATAATTTCCTATTTTACAGAGGACTTGCATTCACAGGATCACAAAAAAAGGTCATTTTATACACAAACATTCTGATTAAATAACAAAGGTGGGAGGGGAACAATAACACTTTAATATTATAAGCTTGATATTTAATGATGTAACAATGATAAACCAAGGCTCATGAGAGCTGAGTTCAAGTGGAATCTTTCAGTACAGCATGTGGCATGATTTGTTAAATATTTTTCTTTTACTCTTTATTTGAGTAGGTAATGATAGAACAAGGGGTAATGGTCTTAAACTAAAAGAGGATAGATTTAAATTAGACATTAAGAAGGAATTCTTCACTGTAAAGGTAGTGAGGCATTGGAACTATGGCAGGGGGGTTGGAACTAAGTGATCTTTAAGGCTCCTTGCAACCCAAGCTGTTCTATGATTCTATGATTTCCTTCCACATAAGAAATCAACTGGGTTGATTTCCTTTTCCGTTCCTTTTCACAGAGAATTGAAATCAAATGGTCATGAGCTGTTAGTTCATTTCTAATGCTAAAAGAACTACTTCAGTGATGATCCTCATTATGTAATTGCTAGGGTCTCAGTCATAAGTGTGCAATTAGGAGAACAATTTGCTTCCTTGGAAACCCAGTACAAAGTTTGTATAGTTTGTATAAGGCTTGAATTACTCTTTTCTTCATCTACCATTTAAAGTGTCATGAAATACTCTTCTCTGTGAAGAAACAGAAGTGTAAGTTTCCTCTATTTAAATGGTTGTCTTTAAAATCAACGAGCAGGAAGTATTGTTTATATTTTGATAAATATATTTAATTTGAAGTGAATTATATTGTGTTAACTATTCTGCCATTTCTGAAAAGTCTTTATTAAATATTGCTAATAGAGAAGGATTTTGTTACATCTTACCACAAGCCTTCCATATCTTTGTCAGTTTATTTATTAGATCCTGTGAGATTGAGACAGTTCAGTGAGGAGTCATTTCACAGCAATAAAACAAATTATTTTAAAATATTATTTTTTTTCCTTGAATGTTTTCTTCTTCACTATTCCATTGTTGTGGTTTTTTGTTTTGTTTTGTTTTGTTTTTTCTACTAGAATGCATTAAGTGTGAAAAATATTTCCAATAAAAGTTGGTAGATTCATTTGATTCATTTTGTTGCTAATTTTGAATTGAGATCATTTACTGACAGAAGCAAGCATAAACAGCTTCAGGAGGAATAAGGTAGATTAAGAATTATCAGAGAACTGTTTTCTTCATCTCTCTCTCACTCTCTCTCCCTCCCTGTTCCCAACCACCACCAGATGAGCCTCTTTAACATACATGTACATGTATACCTTATTTCAACTGGATCTAAATGTTTATAAAGTTGCATGCATCCACAGTATTTGCACACAAGCAAATAAAACACTGTTCTAACAGTTTGACAGTCCTTTGTGACCTTTTTATTGTGACCTTATTATTTGTGACCATTACTAAGATAAAACTATAGATCACAAGAAACCCCTAAAGCACGAAAATTGTCAACAAAAGAAAAAATAAAAGAAGCCATCCTTTAATTGTTAAAATAGAACTTGAGTCTAGGAGAAAAAGGTTGATTTTGGGGGGCAGTGGATGAGTCTTATTTTGTCACATGACAAATGAGTCATGTAGTGAGTTCTGCCTTCTAAATATACAATAAAAGTGTCAAAACAAGACATATATTTGGCTGACATCTGGTAATTAAGAGCAGGATCACCTCCATGCTTCCCCAACAACCCCCCCAAAATATAAAGTTTTTTATAATGGTAAAATTATACTTAATTTTCTCTAGAGAGCCCCACAAATATGCATTTTTGACATATTTTCTTAGATATGTGGTGGACAAAAGAAGCTTATCTAGATTGGCAGATTTAAAGTTTTTTTTTACTTTTTACGTTGATTTGATGAAATATCTTGGATAAAATGGAAAAATCCTGCTGTTCCAAAAATCATTTATTAGAAACACTATAATGAGTTCAATTAGTTCCACTAGGCATAATATTGGGCTCTGATTTCTGTTTCTTATACTTTGGAAATATTATATATGCATACGCATATGTATATTATATATGCTATTCTGTACACTAAAAGATATATATACACATACTTTTTACATATATATATATATATATATATATAAGTGAAATAATATTTTTAAGTGAACCACATGTTAAATATCATTCTAGCTACAGTTTTTGAATAAGTAAAGTTGTGTGGGTTGACCCTAAAAAAATCTGTTTTGCCATCACCTCTGACAAATGCCTCTTGAATTATTACAATTAAACATCAAATTTATGAGTGAATGTGGAGCCCAAAATTGTTTTTCAAGAACAGTTCAGAGGACATGCCATCATATGGAAAGGAACTTTAAACAACAATCCTGACAAGTCCTTGTCCTGAGGCCTTGGAGATTCATAACAAAACCTTTGGTATTTCACTAGCAGTGGTAATACGATTTAGGCTTATGAGTACCATATAATCCCATACAGGTTACGCAGGGAGAGGAATTAAGTCTGTTAACATCTAAAATTCATATTTCATGCTTCAGGCACTTAGAATAGGGTAGAGGGTAATAGGTTTTTCTCACCACCCTAAGAATTATTTGCATGTTTTAGCTAATATATGTTTAATATTAAGATACAGTTATGTTCTTTAGTGAGTGAAACCTACAGCTCTTAATAAGTGCAAAAACTTTTTGGTAGAAAAAATCTTTGGTAGTAGGATCGTGCTACCATTTTTGACCTAGTCAAACCTCACATTTTCTGCACAAGAAAAGAGGGTGTTAAACAACTGCAAAGTAAGAATAGAAACTCCTCTGACTGCTTATAGCTGTTTGGTTTTGATTTTATTCTGGGCAAGTGTATCTTTCTGTTTAGAGAAAAATGAATGTAGGCAACTGCTTTATCTCCTAATTACTGTTTAAAAAGAGAGCACAATCACATAGATCCTTCTTTCTTTCTTTCTTTCTTTCTTTCTTTCTTTCTTTCTTTCTTTCTTTCTTTCTTTCTTTCTTTCTTTCTTTCTTTCTTTCTTTCTTTCTTTCTTTCTTTCTTTCTTTCTTTCTTTCTTTCCAAAAAGACAAAAACAACAACAACAAAAAATCTTCATGATAAGTGTGAACTCAACAGTGGTATTTCTAAGTATTTTCTATGGAGCAGATTATATTGCTCTCCATTTTTCTCACCAAACATTTCCCATGTAACTAACACCAAGTAATGGTGAATGGTTTGTTTGGGATCTGTGCATGCAGCAAGAGCAGGTGAGTGGCCTAGGAGTCTGGAATACAGGTTCCTAAATGTTAGCCATTGCAGTACTTAGCATTATGTCACCTACATATGTCTCTCTTCCCAAATTCCTCACAGTTCATGGAAAACAAAGACAGGAAAATTTATCTTAATACTTCCACTCAGGTGTTTACAGAAAGAAAACAGATCCTTAGCTCAGCTTTATGAACTCTTAGCTGGCATAAATCTTTCAGTCTGCAAGACCTGCAGACTGCCAAAGAACTGTCTTTCCTTTTATTTCATTTGAGTTCTTTATCAGTAGGTTTACTACAGTAAACAAAACTATGCCTCTGACTGTCCATTAAGCAGGACAGTCTGACTAGTTGTGTGGTGGATGGAATCCCTAAGAATCCTGAGAATTACTAAGAGTATTTTGCAATACTAATTTTAAGTAAATCTTAAAGAAGGTATTGTGAACACTGTAAATGGACTGAAAACTTAAACCTGTATTTACACATCATGTTATGACATACTGTACTCTTCTCTCCATCTTACTACACATTGTGTAAACTTGTCTCAGCGAAAGTCTGGTTATTGGGAGTAGGGGAGGAAAGTATCAACATTATCTCTAAAAACAAACAGATCATTTGAAAATTCTTGTCTTCTATCCAAATATACTTTCAGATTAAAGTATCTCTTCTATAAAAATAGCTTTATATTTATGAAAATTAAAATATTCCCAGATTGTTCTCTGCTATGTATTGTTATAGAAAAAAATATGTTTGTGGTGGCAAAGAGATAAGAATCATCTGGATTTGGTTTATAGATGTGGGATAGTAAGCGATATTAACAATGAGAACATTTTTAAATTTAGCTAAATCTAAACTGCTTATCCTTCTACTAGACATGCGTGAATTACTGCATGATCATTTCAATGCTTTGATTTTTTATAAATCAAAGTGCAGTGGCAAAAGACTTTAGAATTACCTCAGTACTCTAAAGTTAAACAAAGTTGTTTGCCTTTTTTAAATACAAATTGCATCATAAATCATGCCTTTATTAAATATTTTACCAATTTGTGTGAGAAAATGAATTAAACTTCATCTTACTTGATATACGGAAGTAACAAAGACAAAGTAAATTGCTTAAGGTCACAAGATGCTTCTTGGCAAAGGCCAGTTTCAAGATTTTTAAGCCCAACTAACAAATCTTTTCCTAAAAAAATCACTATAACTTTTATAGGAACAGTAATGTTCCTACATAACACATATATAACAGTATTGAATATCTAGTGGGTGTCAGATTTAATCTCAACCTTTCCAGTCTTCTTGATTTTCACACTGGTAAAATACTGGATGAAAGGAATATAATCAGAAAGTGTTTAAACTTTAATTATTTATCCTTACAAGTCACAACTGGTGCTGATGATTATGACGGAGGTATACAAATCATAGAATCATAGAACACAACTTCTCCAGGCTGCCCATTCCTGTTCTGTACAAGCTTCAGAAACAGTAGCTTCATTGTACAACTGGGTCCTTTCCTAAGCTTTTCCAGTGGAGGTTCAGCAGTTACTTATTGATTGTAACAAACTCAGTACGATATCCTTTTGGAACCTGTTTCTTCCCATTTCTGAGTCTGGTTCTATATTCTCCTTACCAAGGAATCTTTCTGTATTTATTTACATTACAGTCTACTTACTACTTATGCCTCATTGTGTGCCTGCCCCACTTAGCACTGCAGGATACACTACCAACTGAGCAATCTCTAGGTACTACAAAAAAGGAGCAATTTATTCTGTCTTACTTAGTTACAATTTATTGTAACAATGTATTGTACATTGCAACATTGTAACATATTGTAAAGGTGTATTCTTACATGTATGTAACAATTTATTGTACAATGTATTGTAACACTGTGGCCAAGAAGGCAAGAAGGTGATTTTCCTTTCTGCTTCCCCAACCTGAAATAATACTCATTACACATATAGCAAACAGAGCCCAAACAAATGGAAATTATACCACTTACCACACTAGGCAAGAATGCAGTGACAAAAGGTTTCAGTTAACTATAAAAGTATACCCTGAAGCAGGCTGCAAAAAGCACAGCCTATGCTGTAAAAAAATAGAAATACATGATAAGGTAGATTTCAGAGAACTTCTAAGGGAAATTGCAATATGACTCTTGCACACATAGACAAGAAGTGTAAATAAATAGGATAAATCAAGCACATATAATCTGAATTTCTTGCTGCAAGCTGAGTTAAATAGATGAGCATCTACTTTCTGATAAAACATATTCCAAGCAGTTTAAATATTAGACTATACTGATATGTATGAAGGCATCTAAAGAAGGAAGGACATCAACTGCAAATTCTTGTTCTTACAAGTATGTCAGGGAGATTACAATTAATCGATCTATTACAGAAAACTATTATCTATCCTTGTCCCATGTCCCATCCTTACCAGTTTAACAAAGGTGTAGTACTGTCCTCTTCTGGAAAACAAAACAAAATAAAAACAAATAAACAGACAAATAAAAAAACAAAATAAATAAACAAAATAAATAAATAAATAAATAAATAAATAAATAAATAAATAAATAAATAAACAAATAAACAGTCCCCCCTGGTGGGGGACTTCAACTTCCCTGACATATCCTGGAAGCACAACACAGCCCAGAGAAAGCAGTCTAGGAGGTTTCTGGAGAAAGTGGAAGATAGCTTCCTGACGCAGCTGATTAGTGAACCTACCAGGGGTGGTGCCCTGCTAGACCTTCTCTTCACAAACAGAGAAGGACTGGTGGAGGATGTGATTGTCGGGAGCTGTCTAGGGCAGAGTGACCACGAAATGGTGGAGTTCTCTATTCTTGGCGAGGCCAGGAAGGGACCCAGTAAAACCACTGTATTGGACTTTCGGAGGGCTGACTGTGGGCTGCTCAGGACACTAGTTGGTGGAATCCCTTGGGAGGCGGTTCTGAAGGGCAGAGGGGTCCAGGAAGGCTGGGCGCTCTTCAAGAGGCAAATCCTAATGGCGCAGGAGCAGTCTGTTCCCATGTGCCCAAAGATGAGCCAGCGGGGAAGAAGACCAGCCTGGCTCAACAGAGAACTGTGGCTTGAGCTTAGGAGAAAAAAGAGGGTTTATAATCTTTGGAAAAGTGGGCAGGCCACTAGGGAGGACTATAAGGATGTAGCAAGGCTGTGCAGGGACAAAATTAGGAAGGCCAAAGCTCATCTGGAGCTCAATCTGGCTACTGCCGTTAAAGATAACAAAAAACGTTTTTATAAATACATCAACACAAAAAGGAGGACTAAGGAGAATCTCCATCCTTTACTGGATGCGGGGGGAAACTTAGTTACAAGAGATGAGGAAAAGGCAGAGGTGCTCAATGCCTTCTTTGCCTCAGTCTTTAGCAACAATACCGGTTGTTCTCTGGATACCCAGTACCCTGAGCTGGTGGAAGGGGATGGGGAGCAGGATGTGGCCCTCACCATCCACGAAGAACTGGTTGGTGACCTGCTACGGCACTTGGATGTGCACAAGTCGATGGGGCCGGATGGGATCCACCCAAGGGTACTGAGAGAACTGGCGGAGGAGCTGGCCAAGCCCCTATCCATCATTTATCAGCAGTCCTGGCTATCGGGGGAGGTCCCAGCTGACTGGCGGCTAGCGAATGTGACGCCCATCTACAAGAAGGGCCGGAGGGCTGACCCGGGGAACTACAGGCCTGTCAGTTTGACCTCAGTACCAGGGAAGCTCATGGAGCAGATCCTCTTGGGAGTCATCATGCGGCACTTGCAGGGCAAGCAGGCGATCAGGCCCAGTCAGCATGGGTTTATGGAAGGCAGATCCTGCTTGACAAACCTGATCTCCTTCTATGACAAAGTGACGCACTGGGTGGATGAGGGAAAGGTGGTGGATGTGGTCTACCTTGACTTCAGCAAGGCTTTTGACACTGTCTCCAGCAGCATTCTCCTCAAGAAACTGGCTGCTCTTGGCTTGGACTGGCGCACACTTCGTTGGGTTAGAAACTGGCTGGATAGCCGGGCCCAAAGAGTTGTGGTAAATGGAGCCAAGTCCAGTTGGAGGCCAGTCACTAGTGGCGTCCCCCAGGGCTCGGTGCTGGGGCCGGTCCTCTTTAACATCTTCATCAATGATCTGGACGAGGGCATTGAGTGCACCCTCAGTAAGTTTGCAGATGACACCAAGCTAGGTGCGTGTGTCGATCTGCTCGAGGGTAGGAAGGCTCTGCAGGAGGATCTGGATAGGCTGCACCGATGGGCTGAGGTCAACTGCATGAAGTTTAACAAGGCCAAGTGCCGGGTCCTGCACCTGGGGCGCAATAACCCCAAGCAGAGCTACAGGCTGGGAGATGAGTGGTTGGAGAGCTGCCAGGCAGAGAAGGACCTGGGAGTGATGGTGGACAGTCGGCTGAATATGAGCCAGCAGTGTGCTCAGGTGGCCAAGAAGGCCAACGGCATCCTGGCTTGTATCAGAACCAGTGTGACCAGTAGGGCTAGGGAGGTGATCATCCCCCTGTACTCGGCTCTGGTGAGGCCACACCTCGAGTACTGTGTTCAGTTTTGGGCCTCTTGCTACAAGAAGGACATCGAGGCGCTTGAGCGGGTCCAAAGAAGGGCGATGAAGCTGGTGAGGGGCCTGGAGAACAAGTCTTACGAGGAGTGGCTGAAGGAGCTGGGCTTGTTCAGCCTGGAGAAGAGGAGGCTCAGGGGTGACCTTATCGCTCTCTACAGATACCTTAAAGGAGGCTGTAGAGAGGTGGGGGTTGGCCTGTTCTCCCACGTGCCTGGTGACAGGACGAGGGGGAATGGGCTAAAGTTGCGCCAGGGGAGTTTTAGGTTAGATGTTAGGAAGAACTTTTTTACTGAAAGGGTTGTTAGGCATTGGAACAGGCTGCTCAGGGAGGTGGTGGAGTCACCATCCCTGGAAGTCTTCAAAAGACGTTTAGATGTAGAGCTTAGGGATATGGTTTAGTGGGGACTGTTAGTGTTAGGTTAGAGGTTGGACTCGATGATCTTGAGATCTCTTCCAACCTAGAAATTCTGTGATTCTGTGATTCTGTGAAATGAAATATATTATTTAAAACCTCCTAATGCAATCTCCAAATTCTCAAACTGGGAATTTAAGCTGGTGCTTTCAAAACAGATTTATCCTATTTAACCCAATAAAACTGTTTATGTACTGTGCCTTCCAAAAAGTCTCTAATTAGTATCTTACTCCTCTTCAGTATTGGAATTAATTAATTTTATTGCAATGAAAAAACTTCATGAAGAACATGATGATGCCAATAACACATATTGCCAACAAAATAAAATAAATAAATAAAAAGATATCTTGACTTTCTCTCTGAGATGCATTCATTTAAAGTGTAAAAACTCTATTTTTGATCTTTACAGACACCATTTCTCACCATATAGCAAATTTATAAAACTCTGAATCACAAACTTCTGAATAATGTTCAAACATGAATTTAGTTTCTAAGAGGTGTCTCATTAGTATACTGAAATGTGCTTAAGTTTAATACTGAAATTAAATAAGAACGTAGCTTAAAATAACTACTGTGTGAATAATAATAAACTTCTCTAAGCATCCCACTAGCAATAAATTCTAAAGTTGTGTCAGAAGGGGGAAATACATAAATGTCTTAAGTGTACAAGCTTAGAGAATGAGCCAAAACAAATTTCTCACAGGTTAAATGTAGCTTATTAGAAGTCAGTAGACTAGTACAATTTTGTATATACAAATAATATTTGTTGCTCCAAATCTTTCAAGTATGTAAATTGCTGAATGTGACAGTTCCTTTTCCCATAATTGTTAATTTTTCTTTCCACAACATATCCCCAAATTAAATGCAGATTTTTTTCACTGAACCAAATATTTCTCAAAATATGAAGCCTCCTTTAGTCACCTCAGATTCAAAACATGAATGAATATTATACCATGGATAATAGAGCTAATCTTACGGTTAGCAAATTGAATTCTTGGTCAGTTTAAAACCTATATAAATCTTTTTTTGATTAAAGGATAAGCTAAGATTGTCTGGAGTATGTGGAAAGTTTCACTTCATCTAACTGGAATAGACCATGACTTGTCAAAATTAATAATTTCTGCCAAACTCCTCTGTCACATAAAGTACGTTCCTTATGACTTTCAGTATTTTCTCACATGTTCACAATACAGAATACTATGAGAAACATTTTATTCTTGGGAACCTAATTAATCCTGTCTTTATAAATAAATCTTTCTTCCTTTCTCAGCTCCATCTTACTCTCCTGGGGTTTTCATATCCTTTTGTTCCAAGATTCCAGTTTACAGCTTCTTCAGTTCCTCTCTAATCCAGGAAGCTTTTTTGACTCTCACAGTAGCTCCTAAATTCTCTAACAACTTTTTTTGTTTGTTTGTTTGTTTTTGTGTTTTTGTTTTTTTTTTTTTTTCTTTTCACATCTTCCCTTCCATTCAGTCCTATTTTTGTATATGTATGGCTGTATATATACATATATATCCAAAGTGGAACTGTCCTTGGCCCATGCTGTCCTCTAACTGTGTAAAAGCAGTTCCTAAGAGTCCTAGCAGGCCTATGCTTGGGAACTTCCTTACAATTAAGTTGAATAATGTCAGTGTTTGTAACCTTGCTCTCAAGACTTTTCCAGAATGGGACCCAATCTCTGAAATGGGTTGCCCATTGGTGATGGAGTCTCTGTCTGTGGGGGTGTTTAAAGAAAGTTTGGACCTGATGCTTAGGGACATGGTTTAATGGGTGACATTTGTAGTACAGTTATGGTTGGATCAGATGATCTTGAAGGTCTTTTCCAACCTTAATGATTCTATGATTCTATGACTTTGCTAGTACTGATTTTCAAAAGGGTTTCAGACTGAATTTCTACCTGATTGGTACCTGCCTCCAATTTTGCAGCATATGCTCTGCTCCCATTTAACAACCATTTCACTCAAGGTTTAATGACACAAAGTAAAGGACAGAATTTGGATCTGCTAGTTCTTTTGAAGGAAGACATCTCTAATGCTCTAAAGTACTTTGCAGCTCACTGTTTTTGCAACCCTAAGAGGTTGAGCTTAGAGCAAAGAACTACAACATTTTGGCAACAGACACTATAGTAAAACAAATAATGCTGTATAAATGTGGGGAGAGTTTATAGGAGTGTTATCAAGCTTACTTATAGAGTTCAAAAGGGATATACCAACTACTCTTAGATTTTTTTTTTTCCAAAATAAGGGAGAAGAAACCAGGGAAGTGGCCTTAATTGAAGAATATATAGTATCTCTCTTAAAACAGTATAAATAAATAAATAAATAAATAAATAATAAATAATGTGCCTCAAGTTAAAAAAAAAAAAAAAAAAAAGTTAAACTGCTTTATACTCTGAGTCATCTTACTTACCAGACTAGCAATTTAAAGAATTCTTTTAAAGGCTGCATAAAGTGTCAACCTGTACAACCAGGCAAGCATGAAATTGAAATACGTTTCCTTTTAATGCTGCACCATGCAACAATGCTCTATGCCACAACCTTTTTTCAATATCATTCCACTACTATATGAGAAGACTGACAGGTCAGAAAGACCAGTACCTTCTTACCATGTAATGGGACATCTTACAATATTAATTGTAAGTGGAAATACTGCTTGAAGAATGTCATCATATTGCTAGTGCTATCTGTAGTCACATTTTATTTTTTTTAATTTGTGTTTTCTATTGGTATTAGCTTTTGTTTTTTGATTCATTAAAGAAGTCTCCCTGAAATTAGGTCTCCTTGAAAACAGAGGCATAATTCTTTTGAAGCTTGGCAACATGGCTCATATGCTAAATAGATGTTTATAATGTTGACATGAGTTGAGCAATACGTCATTTCAATTCTCTCTTCAAAATTATTTCCTAGTTATTATTTAAGACCACAACAGCAGCTGTAACAGAATGTTTCTGAACTGATTTTCTACAGTGGGGTAAAAACCTAGATAACAAAACATTAGTACTGAAGTAAAAGCAGTGAATCAATAAAGAACAAGCTAAAGAGTTTTAACTGAGTATAGTGCAATTTATGAAGTGAAAAGAAATATTGATAGAGGAAAGCGAATGGGGAAAATATTCCAATATCCCAAAGTAAAGCTAACTGTATGTTGCCATTGATTAATTAATGTTACCAGTCAAAAAAGTTTGCAAGATTATAATAAATGGCTGTTTTCAAGTTAGTTTATCTTCCAATATAATTCATGTCATATGGAGCTAGAAGTCCTTCCTTTTCTTACTAATGTAAAGTTAAAGAGATCACAAGGACATATTTAACACAATTTCATGAATAAACGTGTAAATCCTTTTTTTTATTTTTATTTTCCCTGCTGCAGTGTTTTTTTGTTTTTGTTTTTGTTTTTGTTTTTGTTTTTGTTTTCCCACCTTATACCTCATCTCTCCATTTTTCACAGTTCTTTTAATAGTTAAAAAAAATCACATAAGTCTGTGGTAGAGTTAACATAGGCAAATGTACATGCCAAAAGGGATATTTACTAAAAAGTGCATTTTTTTTTCTACAAAATCTCCTGGGGAAATAGCTTAAGTAAGATATTTCTATTTATAGCAGCATCATAAGGAGATGAAGTCTCCCAAAGCCCTTTTTAAAGATTAATATTACATGCCAGGTGTGAGCTTTCATTTTAATCTCTTTTACGAAGTTGCTATTTAAAATGTCAGATTACATGTAGGTGGTAATTTTTCCTTGTTAACTTTCAAGTTTGAAATAAGAACTGTATAGAATCAAAAAGGATTTTCATGTGAAATGGCTTACTACATTTTGATATACTATTTAAAAAGTCTGTTGGATTAGGGACTGGTTCTCTAAACAGCTGCTCAGTCTATAAGAAAAATTCATCATAGAAAACTGATTTAAATATGGGAAGTATAACCATTCACTATCGCAACATGGCGTAGACATCCAGAAAGTTATCTGAGTCATTAAAATCATATTCTAACACAAGAAAATCTGAGTTACAGCATTTTCAGTGAAATGATATTGTAAAGATCTGTACAACTCTTTCACCAGGTCTCTGATTTGTTCTTGTAGGCAAAGACCCAAGAAGGAATATTTCTCCTCTTGGATCTGTTTCTCATTTATTAGGAGAAACATCATAATGAGTAATATGACTTCATGTGATAATTTTCATAAATTAAAGAGAAATGTCTTTTTTGTTTGTTTGTTTCGTTTTGTTTCTTCATTCTCACTTTGTTAAAATTAAAATCTTGTGAGGTAGTTTCAGAGCTCCAGAAAGATATGTGTTTTTTTTGGTGTTTCAAAGAAGAGGAAAAAAATAATAGCTGGTATTCCTAATATCTTAAATGTAATAGTTATTTCCTTCACCTGTTCATATGCACACAGTAATTAACAAAGAGATTGTACAGATGAATCAAAGCTCCGAATTATAGCTTAATTTTTACTACATATACGAAGAACTTAACAAATTATTAATAATGCAAGCGATTGTCAAGGAACTTATTTAATGATTTTGTTTTCTTTAGGAAGTCTCATTTTCTGTCAGCTACACTTTGCTACATAGAATCATATAATCATTTATGTTAGAAAATAACCTCAAGATCATGAAGTACAACCATCAACCTGACCTACTGTGTCCCATCACTAACCCATGTCTCTTAGTGACACATCCACAGGTGTTTTAAGCACCTCCAGGGATGCAGACTCCACCACTTCCCTGGGCAGCCCATTCAATCACTGAAACTTCCTCACTGTAACTTTCTTTTGTGTAGTTGTAGGGGGCTATGAGGTCTCCTTTAGCCTCCTTTCTCCTGACTAAACAGCCTCAGTTCCCTCAGCTGCTTTCTAGTCCTGTTTTCTAGTTCCTTCAAGAGCTTCCCTGCACATGCTCTAGCAACTCAATATCCTCCTTTTAGTGAGGGACCAAAAACTCAACACAATATTCAAGGTGTGGTCTCACCATGCCACAAATACTTCCCTCATTCTGGTGGCCACACTATTTTTGGTGCAGGCCAAGATGCCATTGCCTTTCTTGGCCACCTGAGCACACTGCTGGCTCATGTTCAGTCACATATGACTAAAATTACTACACAGAGTTTAAAATCATATTACTAAACCACCTCTAGAATATACATTCAGACTCTTGTTTTGTACTTTCAGTGACTTATGCTATTCAAACTAGTTAGACAACTTTCAAGCTTTGAAAGTCTATTTTTAGGAAATGTTTTATGAAAAAAGCAAAGGTATTTTACAGAAAAAGATAGGAAAATCCAAAACAATATTAAATGTGTGTACATGCCTCAATGCCATCATATATACGTAAGTTTCATGTATTTTATTTACGAGACCTCTGGTTCCTTCTCCATTAGTTCTGCTAGTCCTGCTTCACTCTGTTTTAACAACCAAGACAACTTGTTTCAAATGCAGGGTAATTGGTAAGTCAGAAGAAAATCCAAGAAACAAACTCCGGAAAAAGTACTGTTATCAATTCAACATTGTCAGGTTAAATACATGAGACTTTGAGTATTTGATGTGGATTGGCATTTGGAATACTTAAGGAAAGTTCCCCACTGAAGATAAGCTAGAGATTGAAATGTTCGTCAGGTTATCATGTTCAACACCAACAACTTTTAGAGAGAAAAATGTCAAATGTTTTGAGCTACAGCAGTGTTAAACTAATCTCAAACAAAATTAAGTTCTGCATAGCAGTTTGTGTAATTTCCTTTTATTAAACACTGTTAGGGAGTTCAAAACAATACCCCAGTCCCACAGAAAAGGAGAAGTGGTACATTACTTTACACTCTTACTCATATTTTCTTGTGTATCACGTCATGTTGGACTATAATGATATAAACCAAAAAACAAACAAACAAAAAAACAAACAAACAAACAAACAAAAAAATAATTTAAGGGAGGGCAAAGAAAAAAAAAAAAGAATAAAATCAGAAAGAAGTTTTTAAATTGGGAGTGAGGGGTGAGGGAGAATCTGCTCTGAAAACACAAGTGAAAGACTTTATTTCAATTTGAAGTAAATCATGGAGAAACATTTCTTTCCACAGGGAAAAAAAAAAAAAATATATATATATATATATTCACACAATTAACTGGGATACATATAATAAATATATGATGAAAGAAGCCTATGAGCTACTATTTTGAAAAGTTTTCACTTAATTCTATAAAAGATGCACCACCAATGCTCCACCATACATATAGCTTTGAAAATGCTAACCTTTACCCTTCCCTTATTTTTTTCATGTCCTGCTGCTGCTCATGTGTTCTGCTTTTTTACTTGTAGACACTTGCTTATTCCAATCTCTTGTTAACTCTTCACATCTTTACTTTACATATGGCATATCACATTTCTTAGGCTTTCTCATGTGCCAGATGTTCTAGGGCACCTTTCCATCATCTCTATTGATGGATTCTGTTCATTCATTTCATGACAGCTGATGACTGGGAGTGTATATTATAGGGAAGAATCATTAAACATATCCTTTTACTCACAGATTCAGAAGAACTTTTGAGTATTTGATGCACTAATTAAGAAACAGAAGCAATAAAGACTTAGAATTTCTCATTGGTAAGTTATACCATTGAATCAAACTTCATAATAAATTCTTTTCTTATGCTCATTCTACATGCACCCTTTATGGTTCACCTTGAGCTACAAGTTGAAATAAGATGCCTACTGGTATTGCTCAGTTTCACAGGGTTTAATACAACTTCAGAACATTCTAAGATAGCCAAGAGTCATGGGAATAGTAAATGCTTGGACAATCATAATTTTTTTATTTTATAAATTGGGGAAAGTCAGAGGTACAATAATAAAGAATACCTTGAGAAATTATAAATTTAATTACTGTAAATCTACAATGAGAAAAAAAAATAGAGAAAAAAAAAAAAAAAAAGAGGAACACTATCACTCTACACTAGATCGAGACTTGCTCAGAAGAGATAGGAAGTTTGAGCTCTTAAATGTTAGCCCCCAATAATTTATTTATCAAAATGCCTGAAATTAGCTGAATTTTGAAATGTTTATTTTTTCTTCACAATCTGCATTAAAATACATTCTATACAGCCCTCTCTTAATAACATTAAAATATAGGTGTTGGATCTACAGGTATGCAGTGTATGCAGGTGGCATAGTGTTGGCAAGCAGAGCTACAGGGAAAGCCCTGTGAGGAGAGTCCAGGGCTACCCTGTACCGGACAGCTCCAGCAGCCCCACTGCAGGGCCCAGCAACCACAGATGGGCTTCTCTGGGAAAATGGATTTAAGAAAAGTCAGAACACCATATAGCAATGTGTGAGAGGGAGGTTGTATTGGCAAGTGGCATGGGTTTACATGGCAAGGTTTTGGTAGCGGGGGGGCTGCAGGGATGGCCTCTGTGAGAAGAGCCCAGAAGCTGCCCCAGGTTAAAGAACAGCCAGTTCCAGCTGACTCCAAAAGGGACCTGCCAATGGCTAAGACTGAACCAATGAGCGATGACTGTGCTTCTGTGAGAGCAGATTTAAGAAAGGGGGGAAAAAAAAAAACCCTGCTACGCAGTTTTTCTCTCAGCTACCTCTGAGAGAAAGGAGCAAGAACCAGCCCCACAGTCCCCAAGGTCAGCGCAGAAGGAGGGCAGGAAGTGCTAAAGACAAAGGGCAAGTTCCCCTGCGGCATGTGGAGACATCCCTGGTGGAGCAAGCTGTCCCCCTGCAGCCCATGGGTCCCACATGGAGCAGACCTCCACACTGCAGCCAGTGGAGGAGCCCCTGGTGGAGCAGGTGGATGTTGCCTGGAGGAGGCTGCGGCCCATGGAGAGACCCTGCAGGAGCAGGCCCTGGGCCAGAGCTGCAACCTGTGGAGAGGAGACCACACAGGAACACAGGAACAGGGGGTCTGGGGGCAGCTGCTACCCATGGAGACCCATGCTGGAGCAGTTTGCTGCTGACAGATGGACCCCGTGGTACAGAGCCATATTGGAACAGTTCTTGAAGAGCTGTGGGAAGCCTGTGCAGGATCAGTTCGGGAAGGATGGCATCCCATGGTAGGGACCCAAAGGGGAGCAGGGGCAGAGAGTGACCATGAAGGAGTGGCAGAGACGAAGCGTTAGGGACTGACTTCAGCCCCCATCCCCCTGTGCCACTCATGAGTAGGACCTGGGAGAGAGTGGATGGGTGGAAGGTATTTTTAATTTGCTTTTACTTTCTCACTGTTATATTCTGCTAGTGATAGGCAGTAAATTATCTTAATCTCCCTATGCTGAGTCTGTCTTGCCCATGATGATAATGGATGAGTGATCTCCCTGTCCTTATCTCAGCCCTTGAGACCTTTCCATCATATCACAGAATCACAGAATCACATGGTTGGAAAGCTGCCTGGCAGAGAAGGACCTGGGAGTATTGGTTGATAGTCAGCTGAATATGAGCCAGCAGTGTGCTCAGGTGGCCAAGAAGGCCAACAGCATCCTGGCTTGTATAAGAAGCAGTGTGGCCAGCAGGTCTAGGGAAGTGATCGTCCCCCTGTACTCGGCTCTGGTGAGGCTGCACCTCGAGTACTGTGTTCAGTTTTGGGCCCCTCACTACAAGAAGAACATCGAGGTGCTTGAGTGGGTCCAGAGAAGGGCAACAAATCTGATGAGGGGTCTGGAGAACAAGTCCTACGAGGAGTGGCTGAGGGATCTGGTTTTGTTCAGCCTGGGGAAAAGGAGGCTCAGGGGAGACCTTATCACTCTTCCTAAGTGCATTGAAGGAGGCTGTAGTGAGGAGTGTAAAAGGAGGAGTGTAGTGGGGTAGTGGGGTTTGGTCTATTCTCCCACGTGCCTGGTGACAGGACGAGGGGGAATGGGATAAAGTTGCACCAGGGGTGTTTTAGGTTGGATATTAGGAAGAACTTCTTTACTGAGACGGTTGTGAGGCATTGGAATGTGCTGCCCAGGGAAGTGGTGGAGTCACCATCCCTGGAAGTCTTTAAAAGACGTTTAGATGTAGAGCTTAGGGATATGGTTTAGTGGGGACTGTTATTGTTAGGTCAGAGGTTGGACTCGATGATCTTGAGGTCTCTTCCAACCTAGAAATTTTGTGATTCTGTGATATTTTTCCCCCTTTTTCTTTGAAGGGAGGAAGTGAGAGAGCACTTGTGGTGGAGTTCAGCTGCCCCACTGGGTAAAACCACCACAGAGGAATGGGAAAATAATATGTGAAAATAATCACCAAGATCAGTAAAGAAGGGAGAGGAGGTTCACCATGCACCACAGCAGAGTTTGCCCTGCATCCCATAGAGAAGACCACAGTAAAACAGGTTGGTTTCCCAGCAGCCCATGGAGAGTACCATCCTGGAATAGATGGATGCAGTACATGGAGATCCTGCACTGGAGCAAGCTCCTGGCATGTACTGTGGCCTATGGAGAAGAGCCCACAATGGAGCAAGTTTTCAGGCAGTAAGTGCAGCCAGTGGTGGACCCACACTTCAGCAGTCTGTTCTGGAGGGACTACTCCCTGTGAAAAGGACCCATGATGGAACACTTCTTGAAGAACTGTAACCAGTAGGAAGACCCCACATTGGAACAGGGGAAAAGTGTGAGGAGGAAGGAGCAGGAGAAATCTGTTATGGACTGACCGTAATCCCCCATTTCTTGTACCCCTGTGCCACTTGGGACACTGGGGGGGGAGGGGGGAGCTGGGAATGGAGAAATGAATTTTGGCCTGGGAAGAAGGGGTTTGGTTCCCCTGTTGTAGTTTTTCATCCTCCTACTCTATTTTTCATTGGCAATAAATTAATTTTCCCCATATGGAGTCTGTTTGTTATGTGTGTGTTGTTTTGTTTTGTTTTCCCCATGATGGAAACTTTTAAGTGATCTCCCTGTCCTTACCTTCACCCATGAACTTTTCCATTTTATTTTCCCTGTCTCTCCTGTTGGGGAGGGGGACTGAGAGAGCAGCTGGGTAGGGTCCTGAGGGTCAGCCAAGGTTAACTGCCCACAAGGTATTGCACTTTTTGTAACAGTGTTCCTGGCTCCTCCATAAGCATTTTAACTTTGCAAAGGGAGAGACTGTTTCTTTATATATATATATATATATATATATATATGTATGTATACTTCAGTATATATATATACTGAAGATCACAAGCCTCATTTCAGGTTTACTTTTCAAAATTAATTTTGGCAGAAAGTATTCAGACTGTCCTTGTACAAAATAGAACCAATTGTACATCCTGTTTATGAGTAATTCTATGTTTTTAATTTCAAAGTATGAGTAGTTACTGCTAAAGCAAAAAAGAGATCAGGTAAACAGCTTCTGTAAGTATTGCACTGTCTACTACATTATTACCACTGTGGTATGAATGTGATAGTTTCCACAAAATATAGGCCATATAACGGGTTGGTACTATATGCTGAAATTAGGTGAAGAATATTTTGCAATGTGAATAGAATAGAATAGAATAGAATAGAATAGAATAGAATAGAATAGAATAGAATAGAATAGAATAGAATAGAATAGAATAGAATAGAATAGAATAGTCATAAAGGACCTTTGAAGTCCAAGTGCCTGATCACTTCAGAGCTAACCGGAAGTTAGGCACATTACTAAGGGCATTATCCAAATGCCTCTTGAACACTGACAGGCACGGGTCATCAACCACCTCACAACCACACAACACCTGTTCCAGTGTTTGACTACCCTCATGGTAAAGATTTTTTTCCTAATAGCTTTGTGCCATTCCTGTGTCCAGTGAGTGGTTACCAGGGAAAAGAAAACAGCACCTCCCTGTCCAGATCCCCTCTTCAGGAACTTGTAGAGAGCAAAGAGATTGTCTGTCTCTTAGTCTCCTTTTATTGAAACTAGACAAACCAAGTACCCTTTGCCTTTCCTCATAAGTCATACCTTACAGCTCTTTTACTGTCTTTGTTGTTCTTCTCTGGATGTATTAAAGTACCTTAACATCTTTTTTGTATTTTGTGGACCCCAGAACTGCACACAATATTCAAGGTGAGGTTGCACCCATGTGGGAGAATCACTTCTTTTGACTGTATTTAATGCATTCCAAATGCATTGTGTGCTCTTGTCTGCCAGGGCACCCTGCTGACACATGTTAAGCTTACCATTAATCAGCTTCCTTTCTGCAGAGCTGCTTTCTCATCTCCTGGTCTGTACTTGTGTACTGCATTGCTCCATCCTGCATTACTCCATGCAGCATTTAACTTTGTTGAGCTTCATGCCACTGCAGATTGCCCAATGCTT
Organism: Anas acuta; assembly: GCF_963932015.1. Taxonomy (NCBI): domain Eukaryota; kingdom Metazoa; phylum Chordata; class Aves; order Anseriformes; family Anatidae; genus Anas; species Anas acuta. Next base: position 48,003,819 of record NC_088979.1, on the reverse strand, counting down.
CATTCTATCTAGATCCCCCTTCAAGGCCTCTTGTCCCTCCAGAGAGTCAACAGCACCTCCCAGTTTAGTATCATCAGTGAACTTGCTAAGGATGCATTCAACTCCTGCATACAGATCATGGATTAAAAATGAAAAGAACTGGCCTTAGGACTGATCTTCAAAGAACACTGCTAGTGACTGGCCATCAGCCAGATGTAAGATAGGAATGATAATAAATAAATAAATAAGCACCTCTTAAATATACATGATACTGAAAAACATTTGCAGTTACTGGCTCATATGGTATCTAATTACTTCTTGTAAGTAGCAATAAAAGGAAAAAGTATTCTGTTATACACAATACTAATGAATAAAACATAGTATTATCTGCTTAGAAGGGTTTCATTACTGCTTGATCAACTCAGCTCAAGTGAATTTAAAATATCTGTGATAATCAGGTATTTCTCATATGCTGCAATTTATAAAGAGGCTTTTAGAAATCTGAGGGTGACTGTGTTGGTATTAGTGTAAGAAATACTCCAAACAGAAGTCAGATTACTTCAGGCACCAGAGCTATTGTACACAATTTTGTGAAATAAACACTAAAGAGGCAGCATATCAAGGAGTCAAAGTCATACACTCCTCTCAAAACCCTGATGAGTGCCCCAAGTACCAGAGGGAACTACTTCTGAAGTGAAACTATGCCATTTAACAAAAATAATAATTATTATTATTACAATAATTATAAGGAATCTTTTCTTTAATGAAGGAGAACACCTGAATTGGGGTCAGCGCTTCTATGACAGTTTATATATTAAATAGAGAGACTGATTAATATAAAATTGATAAGTAGTCTTAAGAACATAAAAAGCAGATCTTTTCCCTTCTAGATCAGTAGTCCTAATAATCAGGCTGCACAAGAAAGCTTTCAATGGCTGGTATTTGAAAGAAAATTGTGTCAATTTTCCAAACTCCACAGAAAGTAACACTACGTTGGTAGTACTTGTGATGTGAAACTCTTCCCTCCTTCAAGGGCAGGATGGTCTAATCTATACAAGCCACTGATAAAAGCTTCTGAATCAATTCAAAGCTTGTTCACACAGTCTGCCTGATCTTCTGGAAGAATATGTAATACAGACCAACAACTGTGATAGAAAGCATCATAAAATGGTATGAATAATGGCAAGACAATAAAAGACTCAATCTCTGTTTATTTTCTCTCCTTTCCTGTCTCTCTGTACTTGTTCTATTTTTAAGAACACCCTATATGAAGGTGGGAGTTTTAAAGTCCCTCTTTGAGGCAATAGGGTATAAATTACAGTTCTTCATCTGACACTTGAAACTCGATGATCAATTAGTATTTATCAGAAAATACTAATCCTCCAGTGATTTTGAAAAAAAAAAAGACTGACTTTTTCTTCAATGAATGATCAATATGATCATGGAGATCTCTGATAATGAATGATCTCTGTAGAATGCTCAGAGGTGTTAGTCCTGGTTTTATGTACATGGTTCCCTTGAGATCAAATCATTATAATTGGCTCTGGGAGGTTTGGGAATTCAAAATACTCCTTGATTGTCACCAGATATTATTGCCTCCTATTGCTCTTGATATTATGAATCCTGTCTGAAGGTATCTTGAGATACCTTTCCTCTGGACAGGAATCATTTTGCATTAGTCAGTACATTACTCCACATTACCAGCATGCTTTACTTTAGAATCAGCGTGCTTGAATGTTATATTAAAATCCCTTATGTCCCTAACCTGGAATATCTTGAGATCATAATCTCATAGAAAGACTGCAAAGAATCACCAAACCAAGTCAAGGTCTCTGAAGTTAACAATCTAGTTCATCCTCTAGCTAGATTAGTCCTCTGAATCTCCTGAAACATTAAATGTTTTTAGTACTTGCTGTTACATGTTTCATTATTGTGGGAAAGAATATATAACATTATTTATGTAATTTAGAGGTGGTTGATCAGATTATTTATCAGTGGTACAAGTTCCATTTTTCATATATATAGTGTATATATTTATACACATATACACATATGTATAGTTATAGATAACTTTGTTTCTCAGTTTTGCCTTTCCAATTCTAAAGTAAATAAAATCAGATGAATTTGTTTAGATACACTTAATCACGTCACCTTGCTTTAACAAAAATAAATGAAGCCTAGAGATATTACATGCATAGTAAGCCAATATACCAAATTAAATCACAAAACTATCAAAAAATGAAAAGCATAACAACCAAGAGATGCATTTAAAAAAAAAAAAAATTTGAATTTTTAAGGATTTTATTTGCCTGTTTGTTTTACAGTACATTGTTCTCTACTGATTATCTCAAAATATACATGTCAAAGAAATTTAACATGACTAATCAAGTAACATTCAGCATTTTCATTTAACTATGCTTGTTTTCATTCTGTTGTAGCCAACTGGATATTCAGTAAGACCACTCAACAAACAGATCAGATTGTAAAAGATTTAGTATATAGAATAGAAAATGTAATTATAATGTGATCATATGTTTTGGTCTCAGTGTCGAACATGTGACAGTATGTCACATTGCCTTAAAATATTTTTAATCAAGATTTAGCTGATTGATAAAAAGCATAGTTAAAACAGGTTAAAACACATGAAAAAAGGCAAATGATCTGATTCATGTATCTTACATGTGCTTATACCATAGAAATGCTATCATCAAACTCAATATAATATATATATATTAGGTGTATATAGTATAATTATATATTATTCTACAATTATATTGTAGTATATAGAATAGAATTTAGAATCTATTATTGTAGAATATAGAATATATATTATATATTATATATATTATATATATTATATTATATTATATTATATTATATTATATTATATTATATTATATTATTAATTATATATTATATTGTATATAATATTATATATTATATATAATACATATATAAGATATATATATATTTAATATATATAGTAAGTAAGGTATAAAAGTACACCTATAAATGTTCTTGAGAGCAGTATTAATTGCATGGAAACTTTAGGTTCAAACAAAAAATCACAGTAACTGTTATAGAAGTGGTAATAGTTAAATAGAAGCATGAACTACAGTTCTGAAGTGATTTTTTGCTTAAGTCATTCATCACCCTAGGATGTGATGCTGGATTCTCACATTTAAAAACAAAAGAAAACAAAACAAAACAAACACACACACACACACACACACACATACAATTAATAACAGTCAAGAAAATAATTTGTCCCTCATGTTTTAATGTCAGGAATACAAGGAATATATAAATTATTCTGTGGATAGTTGAGCAAGCAGCTCTGTCTTATGCAGATTTTGGTAATAAGCAAATGTTCTTCTAAAGTGTTTTTCACATTTTTATTTATATTCGCTGTCAGTATTGCACATAGCATTTCCCTTAAGATCATGCTTTATCCTAGCAAATTATATGAATAATTAAAAATGTATTCGTTTCATTTAATGCAGTTATTGTTTTCAATTTAGAAAACTGAAAATGTACTGTTCATTTAAACACCATCCAACCAGGGTCTTGAAGAATGAAGAAAATTATTGGGAAGCCAGCTGAAAAATATGTTGTTCAGTGAAGTTTTAAATGTTTGGATTTATTTTTCCAAATTGGAACCAATAAAATAAAAGAGTTTATCTAGGACATTACATATTCCCATAACTGTTAATACTATTTTTACAAGCAGCAGGAAGGTAACAGCTGAAGGAGTTCTTACAAATTTAATGGGTACAACTTCTCAATAAAAAGGTCTCATTATCTCAAATTAAATGAAATAAAATGTTAGGAGCAACAGCATATCTGCTCAAACAATTTAAAATATGGGCTCAGAAAATATGAAGACACTTATCACTGTTATTATTTCATTGTAAGACAGAATTATGAAAGAAACCAGTGAAGAAATAATAATGGCACAACTTCTGTTGTTGTTTTGTTTTTTTCATTTTCCCAATGGATTTAAAATTCATCCTACACATTATTTTAACCTATGCAATAATGTATACCAAGAACAGTTGCAAAGGAACGTAGATTTTGCTTTTTGCCAAGTCCATGCCAAAATGGACAACAAATAAATAAATAAATAAATAAATAAATAAACAAACAAACAGGCAGGGGAACTTTAGTAGTCTTTTTAACTATACTATATGGACTGGAAATGACAGAGAAACTTGCTAAATATAGATAAGGAGGAATATCACTGAAGTTCTTCAAGCACTTTACATGTGCTATCAATTTAAAGTGATTCTTAGGGTATAATGTTGTTTTATTCTTATGAACATGAAGTGACTAGTTGGTCATGGATCTAATCGATGGCCATAGTGCATTGCCGCTATGAATGAGGCAATAAGACACGAAATCTGGAACATTAGATGTCTCAGCTGTGCAACTTTCTTCCTCTCCCATTTAGACTGGGAATGTGTTGACCCATGAAGAAGTTTATGTTTTCAGCTGTCATTAGGACAGACTCTTTGGATGCAGGCCTACAAGAAAGAAACATCCTCTTAGCTCATCTTTAAATGCATCCACTTAAAAATATTGTGATTACCCTTTAATTTATAGCTTAAGTGTAAATACATTATTGATATATATTGATATATATTTTTTCTTAGTCTTTAAGCTGCCCAACATAGCTGAAAATCATGGAAGCATTAGAAAGAGACTCTCAAGAGTGTAACTGATGGCATTATTCTCCAGACTACAGGAAGATAAATAAACAGAATAGTCCACTTTTTCTTCTCTCTTAATAACAACTGTCACAAAAATAGTATTTATATTTGCATTACTTTGAATTAGGATTTTAATAGTTCTACCGATACCTTTTCCTACTTCAGAAATTATCCACAAGGAATAATTAATTTCAAAATAAACTAATCTATGCTGTGCTTTTGTATCTGATTAAATGACATCCTCTCACACAAGCTTTTTCAGTTTGCTTTGAATTTTAAAAAGCACTATGGCAAATATTGTGCAAACTTTTATTATTTAACTGCTAGGCTTTTAAATTGTGGATTTTTTCTTACATTCTGCAATGTCTGCTGAAGACTACTATATCTCTGGAGGAATTGTTATCAAATCATATGTGATGCTGTGAGTCTGTTAACTATGAATATAAATACTATTAATACAAATAGTATTGAGATAAATAGGTTATTAATGCAAATTATTAAATAACTAAAAGATTATTTAATTCAAGTAACTTAAAATCTAGCATAACGTAATGTACTAGATTTCAATATAATGATGTGTAATTTGTTGTATTTAGTTTATTATAATGATATTGTAATTTGTTACATTATATTTTTATGTTATAGATTGTAATAATAGCATGATTAGATTATAATGTTTTTGCAAGTATATAATGATATTATTATATCATTATAATGATATCATGCATTAAAATGATATCATGCAATATTAAAATCTGAATTATTAAATAATGCATGCTATTAATGTAAGCAGGATGTTAATATAAATAGCTTAATTTATTACTATAGTTATGGCAGTAGTTATAGTTATGGCAGTAGATTAGCAGCCCCACTGTCAGGTCCATAAAACTGAATAACAACTGCTTGTCAGTTGCTTGTCAGTTCAGACAATAAATAGAGTACTGATAAAGCTGAGTAAGTATTTATGCATGCTTTTTGGTGTATTTTTTTCCTACCCTGTTCTTTGAGAAACTTCCTGAACAGATTACTGATTTCAGTTATCTCTGAATAATTACGAAAGAGAAGCAATGAGCAACAGGAATTATTATTAATGTAGTCAGAATTTTCAGAAAAACAGTAAGGAGCTCAGAATGAGATTTCCTCAGTGAAGAGAAAGACATACCCACCACCAATTACTATAATGTTAATTATGCCATACAATCAGGGATGGTTTATATTCCTCCTATATATGGCTAAGAACAACTGAAGCTAATGTATACACTGCTGTAAAAGGCATTAGAAAGCCTTTTTTTTTTTTTTTTTTTTTTTTTTTTTCCATAAGGACTGTATTTCTTTACTTTTGTTATTTTAATCTTTGGTAAAAATATTTGTCAAATATGATAAACATAGTGCTTTTGTTACCAAGCTTCCATTCCTTTAAAATAGAGTGAACTGTGGCTCCCCACCCTACATCCCCTTGTTCCCAGAGACTAAGAAAGTTTAGGGCAAAGAATATGGATTGGTAAAATGTGGATTTTACAATCATGTCTTCAGATGTGCTAACTTCCATTGACTGAAATGTTGACTTTAGAGTTACAGAAGTTCTACACAATGGTAAGGTTTGCTGCTACATCTAAGAGAGCTGGAGAGTACGCGAGTACGCCTTTCCTTTTTCAGTTATTTATACATGGACTACAATCAAAGCATTCCAGAACTACTGATTAGAACAAATTTGTGCTGTAATAATAAATATTTTAATAAAAGAGCAAATCCAGTTTTAGAAGTCCTACTTCCATATGAGAAATACCACAGCCACATGAAAAAGCATTGGTTTCATATACAGAAGAACACCTTAGCTGCTCAAAATGGGTTTATTTTTATTTTTTAACCAGCTGACCGTTGTGCCAGATAGGCTTTTATAAAGAGTAATGTATCCTCTATCCTCCCGAGAAAGGATAAATCCAGTATACTCCAAAGTCAGTAGGAGGAGACTTGTATTTTTTGCCCCAGTTACCTTAATATTATTACATTTCTATATATGTGGAGTCAGGGTTGAATTTGTGCAATTGAATAATCCTGTCATAGAATCATAGGATCACAGAATGGCTTGGGTTGCAAGGGACCTTAAAGACCAGCCAACCCCCCTGCCATGAGCAGGGACACCTCCCACTAGACCAGTTTGCTCAAAGCCCCATCCAACCCGGTCTTGAACACTTCCAGGAATGAGGCATCCACAGCTTCTCTGGATACATGTAACATAGATTTTGTGGGATCACAGTCTGATCTAAGTTCTTGAATTCCTTTGTGGAGCAGGCAGGGTGTAATGCTCTTTGTCACTGCTTGTGTTTCTTTTTGGATGGTAAGTAGAAGACTAGGTGACCAGAAAGCATTGTTTTCCATCTGTCTTTCATTTTAAAAGGACAGAAGAATTTCTAGTGGAGGTCCCCTCTCATTGTTCAGTTACAGGAATTGTACGAGACCTTGTGACAGCTGAAGAATGTATCTTCATGTTTCTATCAAAGACTGTCTCTTCCTATTTCTATCTGATGTCTTCATCATTTAAAGTACAGGCCAAAAATGTGTCTCACGAGATGAGCAATGTTGGTGTTTCTTCATCCGTACTTTCATTTTCATTTTCTCTAAGGCATTTATTCATCTGGGGTACTAGTTTCTTCAGATTGTTCTAGTCTTTCTCTACCTGCAAGGTAAATGCTATTCTAACGCATGAGATTTTAATGTGCGCTAGTAGAATACAAAGTCACAGTAGACAGAGTGCTCCGTAATCATTGCCATTTAGAGCAGACAGGAATCTGCCATCTGCCGAAGACATCAGTGCCAAGGCTTCTGTCATATTGATACTATTTCACTGACTGAAAAAGAGATACGTAAAGTTAACACTTGTGTTATAGCAAAATGAGAATTTGAATTATTATCCCCAGAGCAGAACTAAAGAATGAATAATTATAGGTAATGTAGAAAAAGCAAACAAACAAACAAAAACCACAATTTTAATAGCATTGTACAAGTCACTCACATGACATTGTCTAAAATATAGCACAAGTTTCTGGTAGTTCAAATTTCAAGGAAATATAAATTTAAACTCGAATAAATGTATTCAAGTGCTACTGGAATAGTGAGATGAGAGACTGCTAATAGATACATGTGTATTAGATAAATCTATACATCTACAAATGATGGAAGATATTTACACAAAATAAAAGAACAGACAAAAGAAACCAACCGTAATTCCATTCTAGCCAATGTTTAATATGTTATTAAAAGAATTATACATTATGATTGTCCTCAAGAGCATGAAACTGCCTCAGTGATCCAAAAGATCATTATTAGTACTGTATTTCTATATACCAATTTTAAGATTTAACTAACACTCCTGAAACACAGAATAAATATTTTCATGAAGATGGCAGCAAGAGAAGAAAAAGGAGAAAGATCTTTTCAATTGATAACAGAAGTGTGTACCTGTATGAAAATAATCAGGCAAAGTAATTATAAAAATACCCTCCCTAAAGCACCTGGCTGAAAATTTTATGCAAACAACCTTCAGTGTATCACAAAAACATCTGTGAATGAAAAACAATAAAAAAAAAAATCCATCTAGACATACTGAAAAATGTATATATAAATATATATACATATATGTAAATGTACATGGATACGCACATATAATTCATATCATAGAATCATTAAGGTTGGAAAAGGCCTTCAAGATCATCTGGTCCAATCACCCACTACCACCGATGTCACCCATTAAACCATGTCGCTAAGCACCATGTCCAACCTTTTCTTAAACACCCTCAGGGACGGTGACTCCACCACTTCCCTGGGCAACCCATTCCAATGCCTGACTACTCTTTCTGAGAAGAAATGTCTCCTAATTTCCAACCTGAACACCCCCTGGCATAGCTTGAGGCCATTCCCTCTTCTATCACTAGTTAGCTGTGAGAAGAGGGTGACCTCAAGCTCCACACTACTTCATTTCAGGGAAGGGCAAGAAGGTCTCCCCAAAAGAAACCTAACATAATTCCATTCAAGCCAACATTTTCCATAATATATAAATACGTATATTTAAAATATATCATTACAAACAATACAATATACTTGGTATATCTATATCAGAGAAGTAATTATCCACAATAAACTGTAGAAATTTTGTTGAGACATGCTGACCTCTGTTTCATATTAATGCTAAAGCAGGTTAACACAAACAGAAATTAATTTGCTCAAAGAGAACTACTGTGTAAATAAATGAGACAATAATGATACTATTTAGGGACTGCGGAGTTATGGGAGCGTATTGGAGAAAGATGTTAAATATGTATAGAAATATATACATGTATTTATATATTGTCATATTGCAGCTTTGGAGGTTAAAATTTCATGCTATATAAAAAAAAAAAGGTTAGCTATACAAACTTTCACTTCTGTAGTAGTTACAGATTATCATGGCTGATAAAAACTTGTAAAATGTATATATTTTTAATGTTTAATTTTCTTTTATTATTATTTCTTTTAATCTTTCTGCAGCATATTGATTGATTTCATATATTATATTATATGGGGAGCACTGTGGAAGACATTGTATTCAAGGAATTAGTGATCTCAAGCTAGCTGTTTCACCCATACCAGGCCTAGTAACCATTCATTGGCATGAATGATCTATGTATATATCCCTTTGTATGTAACAAAGACAGAGAACATGCTGAGAGAACCTAAACATATGCTGATAAAGATCCTGGAAGCATGCAGATGGATATTCTCTGTAGAAAGAAACTTTTGACACTGCTACCTGTCAAAACAAGAAATGAAGTTTAGTTTGTTTGGGCACCACAGAATGCAAGGGAAACTAAATGTCTCCACAGACAGGAATTTTGTGCAGCGTGTTGTGTCTGTCTAATGGGCATCTGTCCAAAGCTGCATGACAGCAGGATTCCCAGCTTCTGAAGGGATTTAGGATTTACTTACTAGCTATATTTTTTCCTATTTCCTATTATTAAAGTTGTACTATGCTATTGTCTTTTTTTTTTAAAAAAAAAAAAAAAAAAAGAGATCCGAAAAGAACCCAGTCCATTTTTACTGCAATGTCTTCTATTTTCATATATACTACTTTCCTTCAAATACTTGTGCCTTTATTTCTTGTATGTGATATTAAATCAGACACTTAGAGTTCTTTTTTTTCTGCAAAAAGTAAGTTGCTAACACTCTATACATGATATTCACTATTGTAATTGGAAACCTCACGGGAAATGAAGCATGAACTGCAGAACAAAAATGTATTGTGAAGGAAATAATGCAAAGCTCCATGCCATCTAGGTAGACCAAATTCATACGATCTTTTTCTTTCACATGCTTTTCTTCTTTTTCAAAATCTCTATTTTGTAACTGGTTCTTCTATACCCTAATATTTGTCTATTCTTCCAATTATCTTCCTCAGGTCTTCTCTTTCATTATCTCAGAAGGTTTCTTTCTTACTTCTACTTTGTTCAAACAGATAAAATCGGCCTAAATTATTATGTGCACCAACTGATGTGCATGAATGCATGTTTGATAGCTCTATTTTACCATAAGGAATCTAAATTTCGCAACTTTGCTATTTAAATAGCAATTTTCTCTTTTGCAGTTTCAATGAAAAATGCTATTCTGATTGCCAAGTTTTGCATACATATACCACCTTTTTTCCCCCATATATTTCAAATATATAAATAGTTATTCCGAATACAAGGCAGTGAAAATCCAGGTCTCCTTCCTTCCTTCCTTCTTTCCTTCCTTCCTTCTTTCCTTCCTTCCTTCCTTCCTTCCTTCCTTCCTTCCTTCCTTCCTTCCTTCCTTCCTTCCTTCCTTCCTTCCTTCCTTCCTTCCTTCCTTCCTTCCTGCTGCAAAAGTTTCATAAACAGGATTAATAATCCAGTCTTCTGTATCTCCTACGTTAGTGTGAAGAAGACCTGTCTTGTAACCTCACTGAAAATAATCAAACTAAACCAAAACTAAAGAAGCATACCAGGATTTTCAGAGTTCATTCTCCTCATGTCTTAAAGCTCTTGTCAGCTTTACATTTATTTATTTATTAAGCCAGAAAATTATTTATTTGTACTACTGCATGTGTAATAAGTATTAATCAGGGCAGTTTCAATGGGAAGACATTACTTCATTTCATTTTGAAAGTTTAATTAAAATGTTTCAATTTTAAAAATCTTTTTTTTTTGTGTGTGTTTTCCAGCTATGACATAAAGATTTTTTTTTTTTTTTTCAGAAAAGCCTTAAATATATTGATTATTTATTTATTTATTTATTTATTTATTCTGAGTTCTGATTATTTCCTTTCTCTCTCCCTTTAAAGAAACTCTGGAATTTCTGCATTATAACCTTTGACATGAGTTTGGAAATAGATGTTTCTTAATAAATCACACAAACAATTATCTATCTGCATAATTCTAGGAAAGCAAACAAACTAGTAAACTTTTAGTATTCAATATTAATCTCATTGTGGTAAAAACTGTGATATTGAGTCAGTCATCACATAATGTATCATGTCTTCATGCATGCTCTAAAATCTAGATATGCTAGGCTAGAAATTCCATAAAGGCCTGTGGCTTGACAGTAGTCACAGGTTCTACGAGGCATCTATCACTAAGTATCAAGTTTCACTATCACCCCCCAATAGACTAGATTTATAAAAGCTGAAATAGGGAGTTTGATTTGTGAGCTGAGAGTTTCAGTGTTATAACTGAAACATAATTCAGCCTGAAAAGAGAAAGCTTAGGGGGGATCTTATCACTGTGTACAAACATCTGAAGGCAGGGTGCAGAGAAGACAGAGCCGGGCTATTTTCAGTGGTGCCCACCGACAGGCAATGGGCACAAACTGGAACACAGGAAGTTCCCTCTAAACATCAGGAAGAACTTCTTTACTGTGTATTCCACAACTTGTGTTCTAACTTACTAGATGAGAATTGTGAAAAGTGGTGTGCAGTCTCTGTTAAGATCATTCAGTTCTCCATGCACTCATAAGTCATAAGTGATTTATTTCGCTGCTTTGACCCATATTTTTCCCTCAATCACACCTGATGCCTACCCCAGTTCTACATAATATTCTCTATTTTTCTTGCTGTGTTTTAATTTTTAGAAATTGGTATAAGAAATCTCAGGCATTTTTTCTTTTTCCTGCTAGCATACCAGACTATTTCATAGCATATGAGCAAGATCTCCAAATAAAATTCATGATGTTCAGTCAGTCTGCTTCTTTGAAGCCTGCTTTTATTATATTTGGTTACTTGCCCATTTTGAAGATCAAGAATTATCTACATAGTACATTAAATGACCTTGAAAATGTCTTATACTCAGTTCCCTTCTTTCTCAAAAGGATTTGAATTTGTCAATAAAAACAGAATCTCACTATAACACACCCTACTGTTTGCCAGAACTGGAGGGAAGGTACAATACCTGTCAATTATGATTCCTCTGCATTTTGTTGATGAAATAACTCTCCAAACACTTTCTGATTAAATCCACTGAGATTATCTTTTTTTGAATACTCTGTTTATTCTTTAATTTGTATCTTCCCTCTGTGTATGTTTTCAATGTCATCTAGTTGGGCTGGGTCTTCTTTTATACAATAATTTTCTGTTGGAAGTATATTCCAAGTTCAGGTAACCTTGTCACTTTTTTCCCCAATTTGCACACTTGCAAAAATGTGTGAGCATTTTTTTTTTTTTTTTTTTTTCCTGATATAACTAAAAGCAACCCCTCATCCCCACCTTCAAATTTAGGATCTTATACAATTGAGTGGTGTGGTTTTGTTCTTATGCCCACTTATAAATTTCCCGTGTCATGACTTTCTAGTCAAAAAAGAGAACTAGAGCTGAACAGTTCACAACTATAAAGCCCAGTAATTTGATATTGTCAATGCTAGCAACAATCCACCAGCTTTTTACAAAATACGCAAGCCTTCTGGAATGAGGCTTGTCAGGCCTGCTCTGTCTGAACTTTGCTTGACCTACCTACAGCTTTGTTTTGCTTGGTTTACATGTGACAGCAATTTCCCTAATTAATCATGTGTCTAGCGCTAATTTGCTCTACTTTTAAGGCAGCACAATTGTAGTTGTAATAATCAGTTTCTCTGCACAGAATTAGTTATTTACAACTCTAACACAATGAAGTAGAGTAAGTCAGGCCTGGTATGACAGTAGAGACCTTAAGAAGTGAAGATACAGGATATGATGTAGAAGAGCTCAGGCATGCAGTTATAAGACACAGGGCACGGGTGTGACAACAGAGACACCACAGCTCTAAACAACTCACCCATCATCAGTTAAACAAATGCAGACCTGAGGCAGGATAAAATTGTTTTTTAGGGGGGTAACAAAGAGAACAGAAAATAATGCCTAACATTTGTAAAGGGCACCAAATATAGTGAATTTGTATGGAGCTGCAAACCGATGAATAGAAAGCAATGGTGTAAAAAAGTGTGTTAGCAAATATGTTAGAATCATTTCAACTAGATCCTACAGCAAGAAAGGAGGATTCATCAATGTGAATATTTTATTCCACCCAGCAAAGGACTCCACAAGCTGACAACTCACCATCGACTCCATCATGCCTCATATCAGAAAGAAACCATCAACCTTTGGGCCCAGATGAACATCTGGAGAGTGAATGTAGCACAAAACCAAGGGTTGAATCTGAGAAGGGTGTGCTGTAATTGCATTTTTATTTATGTATTTATTTATTTTTGCCAGAAATTAGATCTAGATTAATAATGACTAGACTCTTAATATTAATTTATACTAACAATGAATTATTGGCTTTACTTGTTTATGGGGTGCTATTAGTTTGGCCTGAAGCAAGATTTTGAGCATAACAAGTTCAAGTATACTGTAATATCATTGCATTACTCGATCGAGTCATTTTAGCAATAAAATGTGTATGTGTAATTAATTTTAAAGGATTTGAGGATAATTATGTGGTGTGATTCCAAGATCTACAAAGATACTACTTGAAATCAGATAGGGAAAAAAAAATGCAGGTAGTTCAGTAGAACCAGTAAAACAAAGCAAGGTTAATGGAATTATGTGATACATTACATCCACGAAGAGTGCAGTTGGTATTGACAGGGAAACATGTACAGCTTGGATTTTTAAAAGCATTTTCAGTATTCAATGCAGTGTATATATGTATATATCAGTGTATATATGAATATAATATCATATTTTTAATGTATATATATCTACATAAAATAATTTAAAAACAACAACTCCTAATTGTTTCTCTCTGTGGTTTTAATACATATCAGCTTTTTTTTTTTTCTCTCTTACACTTGTAGAACATTCACTTTAATTAGAATGTGTTTTACTTTTCATGACATTAAGTCAACGTCAGAAAGATTATAATTGTTATATTTTAAGGACAAAAAAAAAAAATCCCAACACAATAACAGTATTGGATGCTAACATGTAAATTAATGGGGATTAAAACTGTAACAGGAATGCAAAAACTGTATGTACAGTCCAAATAGTAATTTCTCTTATTTTTCTAGTTTTGCACATACATCTTGATCTCCATGTCCATGATGAATAGGAAAAGAAATAATGGGCTTAAGTACAGCAAGGGAGATTCCAGTTTGCCACTAAGAAAACTTTTGTTTGCGAAACTTAGTTTGCTCAGCCTCCAGTCTCCAAAACTGAAGGCCTTTTAAGCCTAAAAATATACCTGACAAAATAGGTAGGCCTGGTCATGCTGTGAAGTAGCTCTCATGCAGCTCTCTCCCAGCTGAACTGCATAATTCTGTATCATTTACCTTTGATCTGCTCTGTGCCAGTCTGGAAATACCAGTTTCATGGGACAGCTGCAGCTCAATCTGTAAGAAATGCTGTTTCTTTGTCCATTTGCTGTTTAACTTCAGGCTGTTTTGGACTAAAACCAAATTTTGAAAAGCTTCCCATGAAGTTCAAGCCTAACTATTGAGACAGATTTAGTGAAATTCTTACATCTGACACCTTCAAAGGCAGTGGCATCCCACAATAGCATTGCTTTTGGGCATCAGAAACACTTCAGAAATCTTCCCAAGCCCACAGCTGCCTGGACGCTATTTTCTCAGCAGCGACCCAGTTGAGAGCTTGTTTCTATTTAGGAAGTTGAGGGACAGTATGACAGGAAATCAAGAAGTTTATGATTAACAAAAGGTCATCTTAGCCACAAAAAAAGACAAAGCAAAACAAAACAACAGGAAATTTTCAGTATTAAAAGAAGCAGCCAGTGGATTTACAGTCTTTCAAATAAAAGAGCAAAATACAAGTACTCCAAGTATAAAATTATGTGTTTTGTTCTGTGGGTTAATTGTGATCTTAGGTTTAAGAGCTCACCTCACAGAAACTTGCCCTAATGCTTTCAGTCAGGAGAAATCAAATTTTCAAGATGCTTCAAGTACTATAGAAACTTTTTTTTTTTTTTTTTTAACAAGGTGCCACCATAGTATTTCACATGTAAGTTTTATTTTTATGTATTTTTTCCCTGCTGGTTTGTTTGTATAATTCTTGGTACTAATACATTTCCTTTGACATTTGAATGGTTCTGCCACACAACATTTTGACAGGGTATGCTAAAATAGAGATTACAAAATGAAACTCCTGAGAAATCCACACAAAAAGAATTAGTTAAGATAAAGGCTTTACTTTGGTACACTTCACTTGGACAAAATAAATTGAAAGACTGCTATATTGATAAAATGTACATCTCAGACTTTCTCAAAAGTCAATGACAGTGTACAGATAGTAAACACTGATGTATTACAGTTAGTGTAGTTTTCAGGCATGCTTCTTTGTCTCTGACCAATTCATCTTTTCAAAGAGGTAGGATTTGTAAATTGATTACATTTGTTTATATACGTAGATATATGTATACTAGATGAGTATACATAGATATGTGTATACTGAGATGTATAGCAAATTATTTTTATTTTTTAAGAAAATAATAAGTGGCTTTTTAAAGTTGATGATGAGTCATGTCTAATGATGGCAATAATGCAGTAAATATTAGGGATAAAATGCTATTAAAAGCCTGTTTCAAAGAATGCAGTGGTGAAAGTCGTTTCCATATTCTTTATTTTTGGCTTCTAGTGGTGGGATTAGGGTAAATATTACTCTGATCCTGCATAAAATTGACAGAGAATGAATTGTAAGGAATAGAATGAGAAATCTGGTGGGTTGTCCACTATTATACCATTTCAGGTGCAAACAGGGTGTTCAGAAACCAGTAAGGAAATTAATTCACTATAAGCAGATCTTGTATTAGGAGAAGAGAATCACAGAATCACAGAATTTCTAGGTTGGAAGAGACCTCAAGATCATCGAGTCCAACCTCTGACCTAACGCTAACAGTCCCCACTAAACCATATCCCTAAACTCTACATCTAAACTTCTTTTGAAGACTTCCAGGGATGGTGACTCCACCACTTCCCTAGGCAGCCTGTTCCAATGAAGAGGGGGTAAAGGAGGTTCAAGATCTGCATAAACTACATTGTCTGTGGTATAGAACTATCCCCACCTTTGTCTTAATCCAGACAGTTGGTATTCATGGCTCATGACACTTAAGTGAATGCATATAAAATGCTTGCCAAAGTAAACAAGGATTAACCTATATTTAATAGATTATTGTTTCACCACATTTGAATGCATTCATAGGTATAGAAAGGCTTAAACTTCAAGCCTAACTAATTAATTATTCAGTAGTTAACCATATTCAAGTTGCATAGAAATGAAAAGAAAAAAAGGTGTATTTTTTGTTAACTCAAGCTTGTTCCTGATACAAGAAAAAGAGTAACAATGAAAGCAGAGGGTTGAGTTATGAAAGGTATAGTGTAAGGTCTTCTGCATAACTCATGAAAGGGAAAAGGGAATGCAGCAAAACTTACGGTATTCCGGTAGTGAAAATGGTCCTGTAAAGCTGCCAATCACTTCCTGCCAAACAGAAGAAATATTATAAGGTAGAGGATATAGCTAAGCATGTCATTAGCATGCTAACAGGGACAATAAGATTTTTAATGACATGCTTCTTAATATATCTCAGTATTCCATTTTCTACAAAACTATGAGTTCAAGGTGATGGCTTTTTTGTTTGTTTTTGACATTTCTGCTTAAAAGTGTGATTACATCAGAAAGCTACAAAGCTACAAGATCTGTTTCTCAAATGGAAATGCAAGGCTGTTAAACTGTGCAAGTAAAATTAAAAGACTATGAATGGCCACTCCTTGTTTTCTGAAAAGAGAAAACTACAAAAGAACATAGTGATTGGTAATAGTGTAGGTGGTACCTTTCAGGAAATATATATATATATATTCTATATGTATATACTGCATATATTATGTATATATATTATACATATGTATATATTTCCTGTGTTTTAGTCTTCTGACTTGTATCTCATCACCAAGCTGAAGTCCTGTGATTGGTAGTTGTAGCAGTATTTCTTTTAAAAAGAAAATTATAAGAACTTCAACTGACTATCACCAGTGTGTGGAAAGAGTCTTTGCTCTGTGGAGAAAATTAAAAAGCATATGCATGAAGATATGTCAGATGGTGTCTGTTCAAAAAGAAGTAATGACGTCTAGCTGGTAATGTAGCGTTGCAGTCAAATATTTATTGTGACAGGGGTTCTTTTATAGTCAGTATTACATGTGAAGAATTGTTTCAAATCACATGCTAATTAGCAGGTGAATATATTTGACTAATTCCCAAATGGTCTGACAGGCTTGGTTATACTTGAACTGCTATGATAAACTAGCAAGATGTGTTTTATTATTCTGTTTAATGCAAATGTCACCTATCATGCACCCATGTTTGGCAATTCACTACAAGTTTATTTGTATCACTGATTCTCCAAAAATTAGAGGATACATTTTTGGCAGCAGTACTGTTGATATGAATATTCTCTGAAGGATAATTAATGCTGGAATTGGCAATGATAGCATTATTCTTTCTGGGCCTGGTTCCACTACTTTTCTTCCTACAGAGCTGATGCCTGAGAGAAGCCCC
This sequence comes from Anas acuta, assembly GCF_963932015.1. Lineage (NCBI taxonomy): Eukaryota > Metazoa > Chordata > Aves > Anseriformes > Anatidae > Anas > Anas acuta. The sequence continues at coordinate 47,986,110 of NC_088979.1, read as the reverse complement.
AATAAATCAGTGAAGTCATTCATAAATAACACAGTATTAACCTTCAATATTATATTTTGATCACTTGTTTAACAGTGGCATTCTGCTGAGTATTATTGGCATTTATAGTGGCATGTCTGTTGAGTATTCTATCCAAATATTCATATGATAGTCAAGTGTAAATCTTCATTAATGTTACAGATGAGAAATACTGAAGCTACTTCTTGACTTTCTTATCAGAGAGCAACTGTACAGTACAAAGGAAGACATTGTGAAGCATGTTCTTTTCAGTTCCTTTGAAATGCTTGCATCTTATTCTGAGCCTCTTCAAGAAAATCACATGCAAAGAAAAGCAAGAAAAAGGCGACAACTATCTATTGTGTTCCTATTAGCATATCATCATCCGTAAGTAGAAGTGCACGGGCACAAACAATTCTGGATGGAAGTAGAGAAGATGAATGGCTGAAAGCTTATAAAAATTGCAATAGTCTTTGTATTTTTTCTTTTAAAAACAAAATGTTAAATATACTTTTATTTTTTTTTTCCTCATCTAAAGGATCTGCTAAAGGAATGAGACAATAAAGTTTCTGTCTTGATGGTATTCTTAAATCCTGCGAATTTAACACATTATCACAAACTGTTGGGTAACAAGGGCCACTTTCAGGTCTCCGCATATCTCAGTATATCTACTGAAATCTGTTAGCTGAAAACTTTTATATACATATATATATATATAATAGCAATCTTTTCATAGAATCATAGAATGGCTTGAGTTGGAAGGGACCTTAAAAATCATCTAGTTCCAACCCCCTGCCATCCGCAGGGATGCCACCCACTAGATCAGGTTGGCCAAGGCTCCATCCAGCTCCAGGGGTGGGGCATCCACAACTTCTCTAGGCAACCCGTTCCAGTGCCTCACCATGCTGAGTAAAGAATTTCCTCCTAATCTCAAATATAAATCTCCCCTCTTTTAGTTTAAAACCATTCCCCCTTGTCCTATCTGATTGACACACACTGTCAATCCTGTCTGATTGACACATCTGATTGAGCACAGAGTTGCTCTCCATCTTTTTTATAAGTACCTGTTAAGTACCACAATAAGGTTTCCCCTGAGCCTTTTCTTGTTCAGTATGAAAATCCACAGCTCTCTTAGCCTTTCTTTATAGGAAGGTGCTCCAGCCCTCTGATCAGCTTTGTGACCTTCCTCTGGACCTCCTCTAGCAGGTCCACTTCTTTCTCGTGCTGGGGGCCCCAGAGCTCAATGCAGTACTCCAAGTACTCCAATTGCAAATTTTGAAAAAGAGAATCTGTGCACTGAACAGGGAATAAAAATAGAATTGGAAACGTGATTTGCAATATGAATTCAAAAACAGAAGAAAATTATGTAATCTATATATTTTGAATGGCATTTTGTATTTGTTTGTGTATATGCACATATATATTCACATATACATATACATACCTAATTAATGATAAAATTCCCAGTCCCTAGTTTTTAAACTAGTCTGCAAATTAAGCTCTTTTTATGTAAAGTTCTAGTAGGCATCTTTATTATATCGCTGTTATTATCCATATCTGCTAAACCTTTTCAGGATCTGGTGATAATGGTTAGCATAGTATTTGTTTTCTCCACTAAGTCTTCCTCTGAACTACTATGCAGAATCACCTGAGTGGTAAAACTTCAGCAACTCATGAAGCATCAGTGATTTCAATTTGATGTAACTGTTAGTAGGACAGATTGACGAGGAGCTTGTTTATTTCCAGTCCTTCAGTTTACCATTGTGGTATTTTAACCACCACACTGCTCTCTCACTCCCTCACCTCAACAGAACAGGATGAGAAAATATGAAGAGAAAAAGCTTATGGGGTATGATAAGAACAGGGAGATTACTTACCAATCATGCAGCAGAGAAGTGACAACTAAAAACACCTTCCCCTCATCTGCTGTCTTCTACTGCCTTCCCAAAAGCAGCACAGGGGAATGGGGAATGAGGGTTGTGGTCAGTCCCTAACGCTCATCTCCACTGCTCCTTCACAGTCATTCTAACCCTGCTGCCTCCCACGGGATGCTGTCCTTCCCAAACTGATTCTGTGTGGGCTTCCCACAGGCAGCAGCTCTTCAAGAACTGTTCCAACATGGCTCCATACCATGGGGTCCATCCATCAGGAGCAAACTGCTCCAGCACGGGTCCCCATGGGTGGTAGCTCCCCCGAGACCCCCTGCTCCTGCGCGGGCTCCTCTCCATGGGCTGCAGCTCCAGCCTGCTCCTGCTCCTGCTCCTGCTCCTGCAGGGGTTCTCCATGGGCCGCAGCCTCCTCCAGGCCACATTCACCTGCTCCACTGGGGGCTCCTCCACAGGCTGCTACATGGAGATCTTCTCCATGTGGGACCCCTGGGCTGCAGGGGGACAGCCTGCTCCACCAGGGATGTCTCCACAGGCCACAGGGGAACTTCAGCTCCGGTTCCCGGAGCACCTCCTGCCCTCCTTCTTCACTGACCTTGAGGTCTGAGGGGCTGCTTCTCACTGCATTTTCTTACTGCTCTCTCCTAGCAACTGTTATGCAGATTTTTTTCTCCCTTTCTTAAATCTCACAGAGGCACAACCAGTGTTGCTCATTGGTTCAGCTTTGGCCAGTGGCAGGTCCCTTTTGGAGTCAGCTGGAACTGGTTGTTCTCCAACAAGGGGCAGCTTCTGGGCTCTTCTCAAAGACGCCATCCCTGCAGCCCCCACCCACCACCAAAACCTTGCCATGTAAACCCAGTACAAATGTGAGTTTTTCCTACATCTTCCTACTACCCACACGAGTTGTTCCTTACAGAAGTCCTCTTCGTAGCAAAAGAATTTCAGTACTCAAAAATCAGAAGAAAAGGTATTATCACCTATTATCCACTTTAAAATTATTTCCCAATTTCTCTTGTAAAGTCAGCTACTTTTAACAAGATGCTTAATGCTTAATATGTGTACTGGTAATGCAAAGTAAACTGTTAAATTGCAGGCTGAAAATTTAAGCTAAAGATCTCTGTGAAATTATATCCCTTGTAATAAATGGCTAAGTCCCAAATAGGGTTACAAACAGAGTTTACAATTTATTAAAAGAATACAGGTAAGCAAACAGCGCTGGGTGCGCTGGGAGTCTCTGCTCCACCAAGACGCACACAAGTTACATCAGGTGGCTGGTTTTTATGCTCCTAGGCTAATACATATTCATCACCACTTTTGGAAAAGGAAGGGTTATTATAATTAGTTTCCTGGGACCCGAACCATCCCACGGATACGTGCGTATCAGTCTCTGGTGGTCCCTCTGGGGGTCACTTGTACTGAAGGCTCATAGTTTTCCTCCCAGGCTTTATTCTTCGGTCGTTCTTCAGCTTCCCCCCTCTCCTTATTTAGTAGTCTCTGGGCCAGATGTCAGAAAGTTGTGTCTCATGCAATACTCAGCAGTTATCTGAAAAAGTTCCCCCCTATTCTCTTATCTCCCAGACCCAAGTCTCAAGGTTTACCCTTCAAACCTTGTATCAACACGAACTGCTAGACCATTCTTTTGCAAGATACAAGAACTATATACACTAACCACTCTGTTTCTCTTGGACTTGTGGTTATACAAGGGTATGTAAGACAGAAGGTCAGATTTCATCATGAGGCCCTAGCATTGTTCCATATTGACACGAATCAGATGAACATATTTCACATCCCTGAACTACTTCAATAACAGAAGAAAGCAGAAAGATCCTTTTCCAGAAATTCTGCTTTTGTGAATTCCGGGTAAAAGACTTTTCTGGTTTAACCCTGGCAGGCACCTAAGTACTACACAGCCACTTGCTTGCTCTCCCCAGGTGGGATGGGGGAGAGAACTGGAAAGACAAAAGTCTGAGAACTCATCGATTGATCTACAGGCAGTTTACTAGGTATAGCAAAAGCTGTGCATGGAAGCAAAGCAAAACAGCGAATTCATTCACTGCTTCCCATTGACATGCAGATGTTCAGTCATTTCCAGGAAAGCAGGGCTCATCATGACAAGAATGTCAAACACCATCACACCAAATAGCCCCCCACGTTCACCCATCTTATACTGCTAAGCATGTTGTCATATGGTCTGGAACACCCTTTTGGGACAGCTGTCTTGGTTATGTCCCCTCCCAACTTTTTGTGCACCCCTGGTCTCCTCACTGACAGGGTATCACAAGTAGGAAAGTGTTTGACTCTGTGCAGGCACTGCTCAGAAACAACTAAAATAACAGCGTGTTATCACCACCATTTTAATCTAAAATCCCAAACACAGCATCATATGAGACTCTACAAAGGAAATTATCACAGCCAAAACCATGACAATAACCTATCTATATGAGAAATTCTATTTCTATTCTCCCCCACAACCTTTCATTGACACATAAGAATGGATAGCTACCATAGTTACCTCTAGGTCTTAGGGCATAGGGTTCATGTGAATAGTAAGTGCTCAGAATTGAAACTCACTGAGAATACCACATCCTTCTTAAGAGTTACATATTATTATCAGATGGCTTATCTGCTTCTGATACAGCCACAAACAGGCAAAAGTCTTATAGATGTTGACAAGAGAAGACAAGTATAACTTACTTAAAAAGCTTGGAAGAAGTCAGAGTCACACTTTTAAGACTGGGAAGTCCATTATTTGATCCAAAGAAAACTCATTGGCTATTGAGATGACTTATGTTAGCATCTTAATTCTGCTATTTCAGCAATGACTTCTCATACCATTTGTAATCTCCTATTTCTAACATCCAACACAGAGTTTCCAGGTAAGGCACATGACAAATGACTTCCTAGACAGGCAGCTAACTTTCAAGTGGGATATCACAGAGTGAATTTAACATCATTAGACACCTCTGAAGAAGCAACTGAATTATCCTAAAATTTCTATATCAGAATAAGATTAATTACATTTACGTTTACTTTTTTTTTTTTTTTTTACAATTATTTATTTGGTTTTATTTATTTATTGTGCGTACTTATGGAAAAGCTGAGAGTTGTTTTGTTTGTTTGTTTGTTTTTCTGGCTTATAATTAAAATGTTCAAACCAATCTGAAAGATAAGATCTTATAAACATTCCCTGAACACAATTGCAATTTATTTCAGTAGTTTTCTGATTCTTAGAGAGTCTCCTGACAGCTATTAGTGAAGTAGATGAAAAACGTTACTTATTTTCATTTGGTGATTATCTCAGATGACATATCTGGTCTTCTCAGGCATAGCCAGGAGCCAAAGAAAATAAGAAAATAAGTATCTTTTCTCATTAGGCTAATCCATGTCTGTGCTGGGTTTTGAACTTAAATCATTGTATTAAGGACTTTCGCATAAAAAGAAAAACAGCCTACTACAAGTCTTGGGGGGGAAAACAACAAAAACAAAAACTGTTGATATGCTACTTGAAAGTGTATAGAGAATGATCTTGAAATAGCATGGTTAAAAATTATGCCAATCTCATATTCACTAGTACCATTTCAATTTCTCTAGCTTTGTGAAAGACACTAGGCAGACTCAGTAATGTGGTTAAAAAAACAAAAGAGAGTCAGCTTTTCCACATGCATCAACATTCACTGCATCTGATGGAATTGGTTAGTCTTAGAACCTTAGAAGATCTGCCAAAAAATAGTAACACAAAGATAAATAGTACAATAAATAAAAATAAATGTGTGTTTTTTACTTCAGGAGCCATAGCACCATAGCTATGTATTACAAAGTAGCTAGGTATCATGAAGCAAAGCAATCTTGTCTAATAGCAGACATAATCTATTTAAAGAAAACATGAACATCAATATAAAATTGCTATATATTTTAAATAGGGGAAAATATCTAAAGTATTGCTTACTAGAAAAAAATGTTTCTAAGGTTGGTTCCAGACTGTTGTGACATAGCTAAGTTGTGGGACACTGCTTTTAAGTTAAATTGGCTGTATCCCTAGCATAGATTCTTTTCAAAGTACTTTTCAGTTTCCCATTGAAAAAAAAAAAATCACCTCCAGATATCAAATAACTATTAACAGAGAATAAATTCACCAAGATATCGTGTCTGGTTTGTTAAATTGAAAAGATTCTCTCTTTGATACCATACATTTACAAAATTCTTCAGTGAAGCTGGGATTAATTTCACTCCATTAAATTCACTTACATGTTTAAATTTGAACTGGTTTCCCAAACTAGCCTTAATAGCTAAGGTAGGTCTACTTATAAAGTCGCTGAGTCGCTAAAGTAGTTTTCTGCTTTAGGAGACGATGACCTGAATGCTAAACTGCACTAGCTACACTAAAAGACTGCTCATTACTAAGCAATCTTACAGTGAGTGTTCAGGGATACCTTACCACATTATGAATAGTGTAGGCACTATGTAGATAGTATTTCTAATGTACCTCTTCTCTGTTAGACGCCATGTTTTCATGGTATATAGCATTTGGAAAATCGTTTTCCAGATTTTCATACTCAAATTTATCCTGAGCCTCTCCTGCTATGTTGTTTCTGTAGTTATCAACTGTGTGTCACTGTCGTGTTAAGGGGTGTAGCTGATTAACCGTTATGGGTCTGGTCGGATTCAGGGTACCGAACTATCACAATCACAGATTTCACCAATAACGCATTAACCGTTAGGGGTCTTGTTGGATTCAGAACACTGAACTATCACGGTCATGGATTCACCAATAACGTATAACCACCCTTACCCTAGTTGTACTTAATGAGAGCTATAAACAATGCAATCAAGTGTGATTTATTACAGCAACAGGTACACAGGTTCTTTGGATTGCCAGCGATAGTGACTGTCTGCAAAAGCAAGTTAGCGTACATGAAATACACAGGTGTTAAAGGTGCACAGCCTAGAAATTAATGCATTAAAAGGATCAAAGACTCTAGAAAGATTTATAACCAAGTGTTCAAATCTCACCCAAAGGCATCCCAATAGGGGGAAGAGAGGCTCAGCCCATCAACTGGTCCCAGGAGCCAGGAGGTCCTAAGGATGTTGTATTCCCTCGGGATGGTATCTCCCCTGACGGTGGTATCTTCCCTAACATTCCCTCTCTCTTAGGCCAATTTATATTATTTTCTATCTTTTAGGTGGAGCTTGAGTGGCTCTAGTCAAGCATATCTTAGTTATGATTGGTGAAAAGTTCTCCCGTCTCCGTTTAAGGTAATAGGCTCTGAGAAATTCAGAGCGCATGCTCAGTGAGGGGTGGTCGCACCTTGGAGGTGGGTAGCTTTTGGGACAGAGGTATGTTTTGGTATTATAATGATATTATAATGAGCAAAAGTACACTAGGGTACAGCATTTGTCAAAACATGACAGGTCCTTGGCTCAGGGTGGCAAAAACTGCAGCTTATCGGTCTTGGTGTGTACAAGAACAGAGTCCCCACCTGGTCACAGAGCCTAGCCGTGGTGTCTTCACTCCACTCTATGCTCCGTACTGTTCCTTAGAGCTAGAACACCAGGTTTCCCCAGCACGATAGCATCTAAGGTTGGCATCCTAGGGAACACTCAGGTAATGCAGCTACGCCCTACCCTGAAAGCCTCTTCAATGCTGTACATTTTCTTTAAAATGTGAATGTTAGTTTTATTTTCCTAGTTACTTCAGGCAATTGCATCACAGTCACTAAAGTATGCATTTTTACTTTCAAAAGTAGCCATGATGTCAAAAGCATGCAGATGCACTGCTGAGAGGCACTGTTATAAACAGCATATGGAAAATAGCCAGTTTCTAAGAAGTAATTGTTAGAATTCCAAAATAATATCTGTTTTTCATAACGAAGTCTTTCATAGCAATGGAAAGAATACTGCTAACCCAGACATTATTGTAATCTACATGGACAGAAGCACATATGTGCATACTTGTCCTGTTTAAGCTTCTGGGTGGATGGATATGAGAGGTCTTTGGGCGGATATGTTTGCTTACTGAGTTACTATAGCCAGCATTCAAATACCTCCATATAACCATGTACATTTAGACAGATCTTTTGTACTGCTCAAGTCTGCAATTATGAAATTGACTAGCTTGGACCATGAGCTTACATATCATTCTAGCTAAAGAATGACATAAAGTAGCGAACTCAGAGGACACGGACAGTCAGATTAAATTCTGTAATTTAATCTGTAATTACTGCACTGGAAAAGGTTTGACTGAAATTGCTCTTCTGGGAACAGTCAATTTATTGTTTGTTTGTTTTCCTGATGAGTACGTATGGTAAACATTGTAAGCATTGTCCAAACTCTTGTCATAGCCATTTGACTGAAAATAGAATTACAAGTTCTACAGAATCTACCAATCCTCATCAGATACATTTTTAAAATATTTTTAAAGGGTAAGGAAAAGCGAAAGTATTTTAAAGGTTAAGGAAGAGGGAGAACCACTTCAATTTATCCTTTATTCAAGTGAGCAAAACAAATGCTTAGACTAGCTCTCAGCTACCTTATTTGGTACAGCAGGCTCAGTCTCGCAGTAAATTATTCTAAATCTGTTACTGAATAAAAGCAGAAACATAATCATTGTTTTGGTTCACATAACCCACTTCTCCACCCACCCTCCTTCAGTAACAGAGGAACTAAAAGGAGGCAGGAGCCATCATTTGGAAAGGCCCCGCCCCCCTGCAGGCACCCCCCATCTATCACTTCAGAAGCCACACCCTTCAGCAGTTCATGTGTTCTGCCTTGATTGGCCAGGTCAGCTGCCCATTAGCCCTTTCCCTCTGCCTGTTCAGGGGCTGCTATTTTTTTTCAGCTGTTATTTTATAGCAGGAAACGGCCTTATCACTAAATGTAACTTTTTGTTTACTGGCCCTTGTGTTTTTGTACTCCTTGGGGGCTGTCTGATGGCCATTTCTTGATGTCATCATACCCATATGTACTCAGGCAACCCTGTGATTGTCTGGCTGGACCAACCACCCCTACCAGTGTAGCCAGAATGACTTTGGAAAAGGAAGCATCCTCTCACTGCGTACTGGAAGGTTGCCACTCTAACTAGAATTATTAGGTATAAGCCCATCCTAATTGGCTATACATAGAATCTAAGTACTGCTGCATGCATCTAATCTTTCATACAAAAGAAGGATGCCTAAAGTTGGGGCCACTGGCTCACAGTCACTAGTTTTGGTTTGTTTTAATTTACCTTTCAAATTATTATCAAAAGTATGTGGAAGTATGGAAATTAGTTCATCTTGTAGCTATTACTATTGAAGCCAAGTGAAGTTTCTTCACAAATCATTTTTCTCATGCTTTATATTTTTATGTCAATAAGAGCAAAAGATAAAATTACATGTTTTCCCCAGTAGATCTGATGAGATCGCTCTCAGAATCTCCTCCACATCAGTCACCTAAGTCTAATAGTGAATAACACGTCTTCAGAGAGTAGAGCACTCTGATAGCATGTAATAATCTTAAATAGATTATCACTGAATCTTCCATTTCTAAAACACTTTTGCTTACTGACAAGTGCTTCTAAAAATGAAATTACAGCAATTTTCTGGTCTGCTGTCCCTTTCCTCTTGAAAACATTTCATCAATCTTGCCAGACATAACCTGGAATATCATACTATTGTGATGAGAAAGTCTAGGAAATTCCTGAAGAATGTTGAAGATAATTTTCCTGAAGATAATTGCCTTTTCTCCAAGTCCTCTCCAGAATCTGGCTATTTCTACTATGTCATCAGCAAGTATGCATCGTGCGTTACTTAGAAAAATGAAAATGTTTGGGCATACCCTATAAATGAAAAATAAAATTGTGTTATGGCCTCACATAACCACTGAGATTTTTGGTGGGCTGTCTGTTTGATTCTGCTTTTTACGTTTTTTTTTTGTTTGTTTTTTTTTTCTCCCAATGTTTTTGAATATCTTTTGTTTGCTTAGGAGCACAAACCATATCTAATCTCAGATAGTTTATTTCTAGCCATATACAAATGTCATGTATTCAGAGCTTTTCTCTGAAGGCGAAGTAAACCTGTGTGAAACCTAGAATTTGAGTTTCTGGTCACATTTCTATTTTATGGAAACTGATTAGCATGCCAAAGGAGGAGGAAAGAGAAATTATATTTAGTGCTCCATGAATACAAATGATGAACTTGTGTTGTCATTGAAAGCTAAATATGATAATCATAACTTGTTGGATTTCTGATCTTGCAAACATCATCAAATTTAAAGTGCAATTGTTTTATCCGTTTTTTTGTTTGTTTGTTTTGTTTTTTTAACAAAAATAAGTCAAAGTCTCTGAAAGTAATTCCAATATTGTGATATTTAATGCTTTCATTTACTCAATCAGGCATTTTACAGAACTATTTGTTATTCATGAGGTTTTTGTTTGTTTGTTTTATCTTAAGCATTTCTATAAATTTATGAAGGGAATCACATTCACATGTAAAAATATCCATTCTTGAATATTTTCCAGTGTTTTCCCTGCTAATTTTGAAATATATCAGAAGATTAATTCATATATAGTAAAATCACCATTTGCTTTCAAATACATAATTCAGTGTTTGCAAGCTGTTACTGTATATAAATAAGTTGAAAGACATACAACTCTGGGTGCAGATATACATATACAGTCATATAAACACGTGTTCATAGTATGTGTGAGTGTAAAAATATAGAGATACACATATCTAGTTATTTATACACTATATAAAAACAACTGCACACACACGTATGTATCCATTCATACACCGGAGGGATGCAAAAAAGCTTATTGTATTTGTATTTCAATTATAGTCTTTATTGACATTAAGCTAAATATCTTATTTTTTATTTGTTGATAAGGGATTTTACTCCATTTTTTCTCTAACATTTTGAAATACAAACCCAAGCTATGCTCTGAATTCATCATCATGCTTGGAAAGGACTGCAAGTGAAACAGAGCATTAGTACGCATTTCATGCCTTCAAGGCCCACTCACTGAAACAGACATCAACCTGTGTTACTATAAATTGGACATTCTCAAATTTTATGATTTTTTTTTTTTTGTGAGCTCCTTATACCATTACAGAAGTATGTTCTTCTAAAATCACTGACTACATCCTTTGCTGACAACATAATTATTACATTAATGACTACATAAACTTACGTCACTTCAGAATTTGTCTCTAAACAACATTGGGACTGACAGTGGCAAAACTCACTTAAATTTAATCAAGAACACTATTTATATTTTTCATACCACACATTTTCTTAGAACTTCCAGAACTCTGCAACTCCCAGATTTTGAATGTTATTGGCCCTTAACTTTGAATAAACTAAGATTTTATGGTGGAATTTATAGTTGGCTGTTGACATCACATGCCCATAAGAAAGACTGCTAAGAAAGAAGAGGAAGCAGTCCTTTTCTCAATTGAAGTGTTAGCAAACAAGTATTGCACTTGAGACTGAAAGAAGGTTGAAGTAAGGGGACGATGATTATAGATCAGACAAAAAAAAAAAAAAAATAGAAGGCAGGAAGCTTTGGGGAGGGGTCATTAATTCCTTTTGGAAGTTGCTAAAAGCGAAGTTGCTGATCTGATAAAACCAAGAAGCAACCTGTCTTGCAAACCAGGATGCTTATATTTTACACAAAGTTGTATAAGAGCACTTGAAAAGAAAGAAGGTGATCATGGTAGATGTGGTTGTACAATGGCAGGCAGACTTGGCAAATGTGCAACAAATCTCCAAATACAATGATAAGAGTTACCCCATCCCCAGCATCCCCAGGAGTTTTTACAATAATGATACATAGCTGGACACAAAACACAACTCTCTAATACTTTGTAGGAGAGTCCCCTTTAAGTATTCAAAGGCCGTAATGAGGTCACCCCAGAGACTTCTCTTCTGTAGGCTGAACAGTTCCACCTCTCTCAGCCTTTCTTCATAGGAGAGGTGCTCCAGCCCCTTGATCATCTTCGTGGCCCTCCTCTGGACCTGTTCTGAGAGATCAACATACTGCTTCTGCTGGGAACTCCAAGCGGGGCCTCACAAGGGCAGAGCAGGGGGGCGCAATCACCTCCCTCCACCTTCTGGCTACTCATCTGTTGATGCAACCCAGGATGCAGTTATCCTTTGGGGCTGCAAGTGCACACTGCTGGCTCATGTTGAGCTTTTCATTCAACAATACCCCCAAGTCCTCTGCAGCATTGTTCTCAATGATTTCTTCTCCCAGTCCGTACTGATGTTTGAGATTTCCCCAGCATAGGTGCAGCACTTTGCACTGTTGAACCTCATCAGGTTCACATGGGTCCACTTCTCAAGTTTTTTCCAGGTCCCTTTGGGTGGCATCCCTTCCTTCTGTTGTATCAACTGCACCAGTCAGCTTGGTGTCATCTATAAACTTGCTGAGGGTGCACTGAATCCCATTGTCCATGTCATTGACAGAGGTATTAAACAGCACTGGTCCTAAGACAGACTCCTGAGGGACACCATTGGCCTCCACCTGGACATAGAGACATGAGGCAATAACTTATAAACTGAATGGTTGACCCATCGAATCCATCTATCTCCATTTCAGAGACCAGGATGACATGTGTCAGAAGCCTTGCAGACATCCATGTAGACGAAAATGGCCAGTCTTCTGAAAAATGGTCAGGACTCTTGAATATTGATTTTTTTCTCTGGGATAAGTTTCCTAAAAATATCAAACACAACAACAGATACTTAAAATGGCATACTTCCTTATTTTTGTTGTCTCCTCCTGTAGCACAGATGTTATTCACTAGTTAAACAATCTGTACTGATACAATGCACTGCAGACGACCTACATACATACACATGCACATTAAGCTTGATCTTGTGGGTGTATATGAGTAAATTTACAAACTCTAAATCAATTCTAGCAAATAGGACATGGGTGGCTGTGTTGGGTCTGTCTGGGATAGAGTCACCTTTCCCTGCAGCAGCCCACACAGTGCTGTACTCTGCACTCATAGCTGGAACAGCACTGATATCACTCCAGTGTTGTGTCTATTGCTACGTAGTGCTGGCACAGCATCAGGACTCCTTCCAAGCCCCCAAGAGCCAGCAGGCTTGGGATGGGCAAGCGATGGGGAGGGAACATCACCAGGGCAGCTGACCTAAACCAATCAAAAGGATATTCCATAACACTGGATGTTACACCCAGCATTAAAAAGGGGGGCTCTTTTGGGGGAGGGGGCTGTTCCTCCTGAACAACCACTACACATTTTGAGGTCCTGCTTCCCAGGACGTGGCTGAACATCGTTCATTGATGGGAAGTAGAGAATATTTTTTTTTCCTTCTCTCTGTGCTTCCACACAGACTTATTGTTTATTTTGTTTCTCTTTCTTCCCATTCCCTTTCCCTTTGATTAAACCTTTCTCATCTCAAACCTCGAGTTCTCTGTGTTGTATTTTCTCCCCCTTCCTCTTTGAGGAGAGGGGGAGTGAGAGAGCGGTTGTGGTGGAGCTCGGCTGCCCACCTGAGTAAAACCACCACAACAGCTCATCAGTAATGGAGTGCTAGGTGTATGCTCAAAGCCATGACCATGAAGGTCCCCACTGAAACCCCTCATGAGTTAATGACGGATCACACCATTGTAGCTCTGAGGTGGAACATTACTCAGAGGTGACTCCTTGAGGGTCAAAGCTTGTCTGTGGACAAACAAAAGTGGGAGAAGTTTGGAAATGCACAGCAAAGTTTAGAACCACCCACCCACTAAGTCTCTCCTGAACCTCGCCATTCTCAAATCTTTAAGTTGCTGTTTCTATTGTAGTAAATTGTGTTGAAATCATTGTGCTAAATTAGCTGCTTAAATGTTGATTAAATGCTCTAAAGAATCATAAGAACTAATCTTGTAATTTACCATGCAAGTGTAAAATAAATCCTAAATTGCTGCTAACTCAAACTTGTGTAAAAAATCTATTAATGGCAATATACTGTAAACTTAAGAGATCAGCATATAGCTATTTAGAGAAATTTGGACTTTCCCTTTAGGTATTTCATTGTTTAACATATCAGCAAAATAATGCCATGAAGAAAAAAAATATATTTTTTTTTAATTTTTATTTTTTCCCCGTGCATCAATGATACAAAAAAAAAAAAAAAAGTTTAAATAATAAAATGTTAAAAGTCATGGCTATTGGCATTAAGCCTGTGATGATTACAGGCAATATAATTTTGAATGCTGGTCTTATCTAAGATAAGACTTCTGCTAAGCCTCCTTCTTAAATTATGTATTTACTTATGCTGTCTGATATATATATATATAGTTTTAGATATACACACGTACAGGTATATGTATTTATTTACACAAGCACTAAAACACACAGATTTAATATAGACACATGATTTCTTTGGAGATACCCTTCTCTGTGGTCTTTTCTTTGTCTTTTCACTTCAGAGCTGTAAATTAGAGCTCATCATTTCTTCTTTTAAAATTTAGCAGCAAAGAAGAAAGAAAATAAAAGGGGGAATGTCTTTTTATTCTTCACTTGTTTGTACTGTGTGCTGATTGATCATTTAATTAGTTAGTTGCACTAATTTAATTAGTTTAGCTGCACTAAGTGCTGTTTTTAAACTGCAATTGCTTTTTTGGTAGCAATGTAATCTTGTTAATGCTTACTTGTACATACTGTCCATCCAAAATTCCTCAAGAATTTGTTTAAATTGTGTCAACATTAAACTGCACCAAAATCAGTAAAATGTTTATTAAATGCTTATTTTTAGAAAGTGAACTTACATGAGGAAGTTACAGTAGTTATGTTTCTAAGTAAGGTCAAACACTCATAAAGCCTTTAAACAATAAGACAGTCAGGGTTAAATTCCCAGGCACCCAGGGATAACATTTTCCTTTCTTATATCTCTTATAAATAAATAAATTCTGCTGTTGCCACATAATAAACTCTTACATGAGTTACTGACAAGAGCATTAATTACATTAACTCTTGTAAGCATTCAAACTCAAATCTTTATTCCCTCGACTGGGACTGTCAGGAAGAATGTTACAGTCAGATTGTTAAACATTTTGTTTAGGTCTCTCTCTGCCATCTCTCCATTCAGCCATTTCTGTTCTTACCCAGTGGTCTGTTTGATCTGGAGATGGGCTAGCCAAGGGATTACTCACTGTGTTATAAATGAAGTCTCAACTCAATCTGAATGTAGTAATATTTATACTTATAAAAGGTATAAAAACTATAAAAGGTATAAAAGGCAAGTAAACAGCACTGGGTGTGCGGGGAGTCTACACTCCACCAACACGCACACACGAACATCAAACATTCTAAATAGACAGAACATTGCTTTTACATACTAAACCCGAGTATGCCTGTACAGTCAGAAAAGGTAACAAACAATCCTTTAACTTCCATGACTTAACGGTCTCCATTTTCCATTCCTTTTGAACTATATGTCTCGCTTTAAGCTGTCAAGCAACTCGGCTTCGGGCCTTATGAATCCCGTTCTTCCTGGATCGAAGAAAAGCATAACCATCTCCTTTCCAAGGGCCTGGGTCAAAAGGCACATCCAGGTCACCAGGGGGCGTAACAGCAAAGGCCTGCGATGGCTGTAGCGGGTGGGGGGGACGACACGATGGCGTAGCAGTCGGATCAGTAAAGGAGCACACAGCTCCCTCACTGTCTAGCAAACCACACGTTTGTGATTGTGGCCCCACAGGGCTCTTTAAGGCCTCAGAGACTGCTCGCCAGGTGCCAAGCAATCCCACTGCACCCTTGTCGTTTTTAGTTGCAGAGTCCCACACCTGGACCTCAGTTGGGTCCCATGTTTCAGGATCATAAACTGTCTGATTGTTAAGAAGGAGAATAAGCTGTAAGGTTACCAGGACAGTCTTTGTTTCTAAGGACGCGTGATTCCCCATGATGCGCAACTGCTTACCAGTGAGGGGCAGTTGTGTGCGAGGCTCCACTTCTCTCAGCTCGAGCTTCTCTCCAGCTCCAGTGCGCCTATTTCCAACGACTTTCTGTACGCGCTTCTCTGAGCGGTTTGCTGAGGTTGGCCGAACCTATCTTCATGAGGCAATCAAAATGCCTGTTCCCGTCCTGGTCTGCGTTCTGCTGGCCTGTTCCTTTTCATTCCTTCTTTCTACTTCTTTATTGATGACATAACTTCATCACATCGTGTTGCCTTCTTTTTTTTTTTTTTATCTTGAGGACAGGCTCCCCCTCTTATACCCTTCTCCCCGCAGCAGTTCTTTTCAAAACAACTTTTCATTGGTCAAACAACTTTTCATAACACAACACAACAGCAAACACCCAGAAACTTCCATGCCTTAACGGCTGGAGAACAAGAAACCGGAGACTGCATGGAGTCTCCTGAATCACCCTTCTTTGTTCCCTCTAAACTCTTTTACATTCCTGATGGCCTCATCGTTAAGAGTCTAATGTTATCTCAACCACGGGCCACACTCCCAACCCCCATGGCCACACTCCCAAATCTCCTTCTTCTTTATTAATATCAACCATCTTCTCGACACGAATTACCACTCCATATATAACAAAACCTAAAAAAAAATGGAAAAAAGGTAATAAGAAAATAATACAAAACGGTCTAACACAGATTGTAGATAAAGAGATAAGCAGAGAAATAAATGATTGGTAAAAAAAAAAAAAAAAAAAAAAAAGAAAGCTAGAGAAGTAATTTTGGAAAAAGATGAAGGAAGAGCTGATAGAACTGATGTAGTTAATAGGGCTGATAGAGCATTGATGGTAGTGACGCAGAATAGGCCAGAGATAAAGGGAGGTTTAACAAGGAGAAATAAATATCTTTAATTTAAATGAAGATTTACTGAAACCAAGGAATTCGACTTAGTAAATATGGTCAGAAAGACTGTGCATTTATTCCTAAATAAGACAGCTGATCCCTTGCTTGAGATCAAGTGCAAACAACTGGCTTTTATTCTGACTTCTTAGGGCTAGTCTACTTTATGTCAGATTTCTCACAGAGAGGGATTTTTGGACACGGTCAAAATGGAACCGTTTAAGCAGCATGGATAATTAGGTCTGCATTGTTACACCTCACCGTTATTTAACAAGATATACTTCCCTAAGAGATGTGGAGGGGAAATAAAATGTTACAGGAAAAAAAAAAAAAAAAAAAAGCCAGGAAAATGGAAAGCCAAAAACAAAAATAAAGTTCAAAGGAAACCGATGAAGGCTTTTTCAAATGTTTTATGATTACACTACAGTTTGCTGCCATATGGTGAAACACATACATTTGTGTCTATTCTGACATTTGAATGTAAACTGGTAAAGGATAAAGCCAAGTTTCAACCAGATCATATTGCAGTACTAGTATCTTTCCACAACATCTGACTATCAGCTAACACAGCTTTACTCTGTTGTCTGCCACCTTTTGTGATGCAGGGAGCTGAGGAAGATTGAGCTACTCTCTTTTATTCCATGTCTGGCTTCCTCTGATGCATTTTGTTCTGGTGGTACACTTAGCCCATGCAGCTCCATTTGTACCTGTAATCTGTAATGGATATTTGAAAAGATAAAAAGAGAAATGCCTGAACATCAGCCAGCCATTCTATGAATAAGGCCAGTGATATCCAAAAAATCTCTGTGAAGCTGCAACATGCTAGGAAGGATGATGCATAATATCCATAAATGAAAAAGCAAGAATAGTTGATTTTGAATATTTAAAAAAAAAAACAACAACAAAACCCCACAACCCTCAATCTTTTGGATTTGAACAGTTTGGAAGTATAAAAATGACAGTTTTTTTTTTTTTTATGTATATTTACCAAAGCCTCTTGGTGGCTATTTTTTAGGGTTTTAGCACCTTTCTCACTTGCTAGAAGGATCTGACAGATTCAGAACACCTAATCGTCAGGTTAGATTGTTACAGAGGATCACCCTGATTTTGAACAAAGCTTCACCTTATGAGACTGCAGAGAAAGAATGGAGTAACAGAGTTGTATAAGAAGCAGCTAACTGCTGACTGCTGTCATTATTTCAGATATACAGGCTGCTGCTTCTCCTAAAAGGCAAAGCTACCATCTCATCTCCCTTGTCTGCTGCTGTAGACAGATAGTCAAAGGAAACAGATGGGTCAAAATAGTTCCATCTGTTTCACTATCATAAACTTAAAAAAGATGTTCTAATTTTAGTGTAAGACTCATGACATTAATTCAAATGTAAGGAAAACTAAAAATAAAAAAAAATACTTTTCTAGCTTATCTTGTCTGAGTTCTTTGTGCACATCTAAATACAATGAGGTAAATGAAGCCATGATTTGATAGAGTATGCATTATATAGTATTGCTATTTTTTGCTGTCCTTTTGTTGAAGTTGCACAGCAATATCATATGCTTCATTCCTACTAAAACACAAATATACCATAAAACACAAATATACCATGACTTCAATTTAGGCACAGGAAAAAATATTTGTGTGAATACTAGAAAATGGAATAGAGATCTGAGGATTCCCCCAGAACTTTCAAAGCAGAGATGCAGCCAGTTATACTGATATTTTTCCACATGCGAGCCAGTTCATAACTAAGAGGAGAATATTCATGTATTTTGTTCACACTACACAAATAAAGGAACTTAAACTATCTTTATTAAAAGTAACTTTGGAAATTGAAGCAGAATGGAATTTAGGTTTGACATGGGCAGGTGACCCGTACACGCACTGGGAGATTGAGGACTGGAACAGTACAGCCAGTTTGGGTATATGGTTGTACTCAGCCTTGCTCTTCCTTCTGCATCTGCACCTGAGCCCTAGGCATATACTTGCAAAGATCAGGAAGCCTAAAAACTTTCATTTAAGTGGAAATTATGTCCTTCCATAAGCAAATAAATAAACAAACAAACAACAAGAACAAACAAACACTCATATCAGTGAATTCAGTGGCAAGGCATAAAATGAAAGGGAATCCCAGAGATGTGCAAATCATTGCTCTACTGGAGTTAGACAGAATTTCATGATGCATTTCAGTGACACTCAGATTTCATTCAAAGATCATTGCCACAGACTGGTCCATGGTGTCTCTGAACTCCCTAGGAACCTGGCGAGTGCAATTTACCTTATCTGAAGCACCTATCCTTGTGTATAACAGCAGACGGTTGGATCTATTATAAAAAACTGTGGTGTTTGTACTGCAGTTACCTGTGTGACAAAGGAAGCTACTAAGTTGAATAACAAGTAGAAAACAATAATGTTTTTTTCTTTGTTTGCAAAGTATCTCCTTTACAATATGATTTATTCCCTGTTTTCTAATTATGGATTCTATGGATTGATCACACTCAATTTAATTTCATTAAGATATTGAATTAAAAATCCTTAGTATTTTTTCTCTTTATTGTGATTGTGAAAGCTTTTTAGACTTTTGTCTTTTATAGGTGTTTCAAGTAACATATCAGCTAAATTGTACCAAAATGTCATACAACAGCTGGCATTCTCATTTTGTAGATGGCTGGCACTAAGGAACTCCACAGATACAGCAAATGTCAGTCTCCCATTAAGAATGAGTCACATCATTCAAACTTTTATAATGCCAAACCCCAGTATGTCAATGGTTTTCAACAAGAATGATTTAATTGCCCATTTAACATAACTTCATTACTTGTAGAATCATAACATTATCCTTAAAAAAAAAAAAAAAAAAGGAAAGAAAATAAAAAAAAAAAATAAAGACCTTTCTCATGAATATTGTAAATGACTTTATAAGAATATCAGAAATTAAAGAACTCTATTGCAATATTGTCAAAATAACTTTTTGGTGGATAACAGAAAATTGTAAATTCAGAGGGGGCTCCAGTAACAACAAACTCCTTTACAAGCATAGACACAAAATGAATGTGCTTGACATTTTATGAGCAGAAGTGACAGGCCATTTCCAAATTTCTGCTGTAGAAGTTCTTCAAGGAACCTCTTGGTTTTGAGTGTGAGGTCAAAACTGAACAAAGTCCTGATATGCATCTCCTTTTTCTAAATAAGCCATGGAACACAGACATCTTTGCACTACAAAAAAAAACAAAAAAAAAAAAACATCCTTTTTGCAGTCAGACATAGATAAAAAATGATATATGTAATTATGTAGTTCTTTAACATGCAGTATTTTCACATACTTACAGCTTTCAATAAAGCTTCCTTCCAGCAAAAATTCTCCATGCTTAGTAAGATTTATTATTTGTTATTAATAACTCCCCTTCCTTTCTTCCATGGAATACATTAAGAAACAAAATATTAAAAGAAAAAAGACAAGTTCTGCTTTAAAAAGTCTTCCAGTATCACTATATATAGCTACTAGTAGTAGAAATACATTTTTAACATTCATGGATTATCCTTAATATGATAAAACAAGCTTTCCATTTTCAATTTTTATATATTTCACAAAACTATATATATTTCATACATATATATAAAATATGTATTATATATATTTCTATTTATATATATTTCACAAATGTCTTGGATTTACATGGAATAATGTTTCTTACCTTCATACTTTGAAGACTGGCACAATAATTAAATATCCATCAAGTAAATTTCATACTTTTGGTTTGGCATTTAGAATGACTTTTTTTCTATTCATTTTTAGACAAGTATCAGTAGCTGTACATGTTATGAAAAGAAAACTGAGTTAAGACAAAGGAAAAAAAATGCAGAAAATTGCTCTGATCTTCCGTCAACTATTCAAAGTAAGTTTATATCTTTTTTGTAGACTGTCATGTATAGAGCTGTCTAAGTCAGTTTTTATAGATTCTTCTGATATTCTTCACAGCTGTTGACCCAAACCTTGTTCCCACTCAGTTTTTGTTAAAATTAAAATCACCTGTGTCAAGTTCTTTCTATAATCTTGAAAGATCTGGATCGCAAATCTTGTGACAATCAAAAGTGCAGCAGTTTTACAGATTATAACATAAAGCAGTGCAACATGGAAGAATGGTTATCTGATTTAATAGAAATAGTACATTTCATTCTGTTTTTGGCAACTTTTAAAAATTATCTTATTTTGCTAAATGTGTCATCTTGGAAAGTACCAGAATGATGATATTTCAAGATAGCATGACAGAATGAATGCTTGTAACACCACCATGAAAAAGAGAGATGTGAAAAACTAATTCAAGCTGACAAAACATTGAAAAAAATGACATTACATTTGCTAATCTTAAAATTTTCAGTTACTATCTAGAAACCATACAGTAAAAACTAGGTGACAAACTTAATTTTTCTACGTAGAATAGCTTATGATTTTTTTATTATTATTATTTTTATTTTTCATCATGTTACTAGTATTCTTGCCCTTCTGCTGTTGTGCATATATGCTGTGTTTGACTACTGGTCATGTACTGTGTTTACATAGCAAGGTTTTGATAGTGGGGGGACATCCAAGGGTGGCCTCCATGTGAAGAGTCCAGTACCTGGCAGTAGCATGGATAGAGAATGCATGCAGGAGAAGTCAATTTCCAAACAACTGCACTCCCTGTACAGGGTACAGTCCATTTGCAGACCTATATTGGAGCAGTTCTTAAAGAACTGCCATCTGTAGTGAGCTCATGTTGGAGCAGTTCAGGAATGTACTGTACCCATTGGTAGGGACCGCATGTTGAAGCAGGGGAAGAATGCGAGAATGAGGTAGTGGCAAAGTGTGTAAACTGATTGCAACCTTCATTTCCCATTTCCCATCCCCCTGCAGCACCTGGCAAGGGGAAGAGATAGAAGAATTGAGATGGAATTTGAGCCTGGAGATAAGGGGGCAAGGAGAAGGCGGGTTTAGTTTTGTTTTAATTCTCACTGTTTTGTGCTGTTATTAGTTGCAATGACAATTAAATACAATTGAAAATAACTTGTAATTCCCACTTAAAGTACATTGGTAGCAGATGGACTTAGATTTATATGTGGTCTTTGGCTCACACTCAGTTGGCATCACTTTGCATTATCCACATAGAACTTAGTGTAGAATAAACAATTTGGTACAGTGTACATAGTACAGTTCAAAATCACCTTCCCCTCTTCTCACAAGCTTTTTGTGGTGCAATTGCCTGAAGTAACTAGGAAAATAAAACTAACATTCATGTTTTAAAGAAAATGTATGGCTTTGAAGAGGCTTTCAGGGTAGGGTGTTGCTGCATTACCTAAGTGTTCCCTGGGCTTGCAACCTTAGATGCTATTGTGCTGGGGAAACCTGGTGTGCTAGCTCTAAGGAACAGTATGGCCTATTACTTTAAATGGAGACAGGAGAACTTTTCATCAATCATAACTAAGATATGCTTGACTAGAGTCACTCAAGCTCCACCTAAAAGATAGAAAATAATATAAATTGGCCTAAGAGAGAGGGGATGACAGGGGAGATACCATCCTGAGGGAATATACCATCCAGGGAATACACCATCCTGAGGACCTCCTGACCCCTGGGATCAGTCAAAGGGCTAAGCCCCTCTTCTCCCCTCCCCACATTGGGATGCCTTGGATGAGATTTGAACACTTGGTGATACTGTGTGTCTCCACAGAAACTTAGAAATCTCTAGAGTCTTTGTGCCTTTTAATGCATTAATTTCCAGGCTGTGCACCTGTGTCACCTGTGTAATTCATGCATGCTAGCTTGCTTTTGCAGACAGTAACTATCACCAGCAATCCAAAGAACCTGTGTACCTGTTGCTGTAATAATTTGCACTTGATTGCATTGTTCCTAGTTGTGACGGTTCTCATTAAACGCAGCTAGAGTAAGGGTGATTATACGTTATTGGTGAATCCGTGACCATGGT
Organism: Anas acuta; assembly: GCF_963932015.1. NCBI lineage: Eukaryota > Metazoa > Chordata > Aves > Anseriformes > Anatidae > Anas > Anas acuta. The sequence continues at coordinate 47,963,476 of NC_088979.1, read as the reverse complement.
AGTTCAGTGCTCTGAATCCAACCAGACCCATAATGGTTAATCAGCTACACCCCTTAACGTGACACTTGTGTCTTGTTAAAAAACACTCTCCTCTTTGAAACCGTGTGACACTGCTCAGGAAGTTAAATAAAATGTTGCGTGAATGAAAGAGATTTTGATGCAGGACACTATATTTAAAAAAAAAAAAAAAAAAAAAAAAAGGTAGGATGGTAGGTTTAGAACTGGTACATATTGGTGAATACTGGTCTAAATTTTCACCTTCAGAAGCTATGTACATTTTTGCATTTCTCTACAATGGGAACCGAGTCTTGGCAGCGTGGAATATTTCTAAGGATTGTTGTTGTTGTTGTTGTTTGTTTAAATTTTGGTTTAGATTGTTTTTTTCCCTTTGAAGTGATTTTAATATTACATCCTAGGGGAAAAAAAAAGGCTACAAAACTATATAATTATCAAGTCTCTGTAGTCCTTCATCTTTAAGCAATTGTGACCTATTCTAGAGAAAGAATTGTAAGAAAATGAAATGAAAACCTTCCTACATATTAGAAAGGTACTTTGTCTTTCTGGACATTTTTTATTCTATTTTCTGATATCAAAATAATTGTTATAGCTTTGATTTTTAGAAATTATTATTAGACAATGCATATTCCTTTTTCAGAAGAAACATATATATTTTTTTTCTGGGTATTATTACAATAACACAGCTTTCTGGTACTTCAGAGGACCATTATCTATCTACTTGCACTTTGAGATACAGCTGAAATCTTCAGAGTTGACAGAGTTTATAATAAGTATAAAATAAAAAAAATAAATAAATGGTTGTGCCTGTTCCATTTTCCATGGGACAAATTGGTCCTTTGGCTAATTTAAGTAATTGATCCACTTAGAGTAATATTTTGATTTGGTTACTGATTAGTAGAAAATGCAGAGATCCTGATGCCCATATTAACATTAGAATAATTTGCTGATCAAGACAAGAGGAAAAATGTTTTATTCATATTAATTAGACTCATTCCATTATTTTATCTGACATAAATACCAATTAGCTATTTGGGAGATGACAGCTATCTTTAGTAAAGTTCTCTAAGGATTTATGTTTTCCAAGGAGTTTCTCAGACACTGTCAGTGAGTGACTAGAATGCAGTTGTTTTGAGTGTTAATATCATTATAGGTGTATTAAACCTATATTTCCTCATCCACTATATGCATACATGTATATGACTTAATAGTGTAAACACTAGCTCAGACTAGTTAGTAACACAGTACTGTGGCATCTAGGTGAATTTTCACTGAAACATGTCATACAAAAGTAAAATTATATAGGATATAAAGTGCAGGTCAGTTATAGTTTTCCAGACAACCATGAAATGTTCCATTACAGTAGGAATCATCCTGCTAATAGAACAGGATGAAGGAGATCTGCTAAACTTAATCACTCAGATTCCTCCCAGGATTTTTTTTCCATTATTGATAGAAATGATGTTCCCAAATTATACAGTTATTTTGGAATTCATAGAGGATTCTTTCACTGAAGATCCTATTTTTAAATTTCCTTTTGTGACCTAACAAAGACACTTAATTGAGTACATTTATGATAAATTGTGTCATTTTGTTATGATGCCCCTTGCTCTGGCTAAGGCTGTGGGTTATTCCCTTGTCTATAAAACCTCATATATCATAGACCTAATATATGTTATGCTTTACTTCTTATTTGCTGTATCCTGAACAGAAGATATGCCCAAACAAAAAAAAATAAATAACATAGCTATGAAATTCCTTCATTCAATACTATCATGGCAGAGCTAAATCAAAATTATAAAGCTGATACTATTATTATTATTATTATTATTAGCTGATCAAAACTATTAAAAAAGTAAGTGATTTAAAAATATGTATATATTGTGTGATTACACTCTTTGCTGATGGTTGGTCTCTTCAATAGTGAGAAGGTAGCTAAAAACTTTTTTTTTTTTTTGCATTTCTCAAGATATATTTTTAATCTCATCAACAGTGAGATATCTTTGACATCTGGTATGGTATGCATCAGATTATAATACGTTCATTGAAAAACATGGCATGCTAGTCCATTTATTTAAGCTAGAATATACAAGAACCGGAAAATGGGATTTGAGACAAGTTTTATGTATTAACAAACTCTTTCCATTAAAAATAATAACAAAAAAAATGTTATTGCTTTATTGCTGTATTTGTAAATACAAACTACTTTAAAGGCCATAAGATCAACCACAACGGAAATGTGTTTAGTTTAGAGCTTAATAGAAAATCTGGATCTTATGTTTTTTGTTGTTGTTTGTTTGTTTGTTTGTTTTTTCCCTTGGTGATGCCTCTCGTAGCAAATTGGCAGTAATATTTTTTGACTTGACACTACTTCTACTTCTTGATTTTCAGCATCTAACGCAAGCTTATTTTCATTTCATTCAGTAGCCCTAGGGCAAACTGAAGCCTTACTACTGCTTGCAAAGACAGAAAACGAAGAGAACCTGTCCAATGGACTAATACTAACACTTTCCACTTCACTGAAATGCGTAGAGACTCTTGCTCCCTTAGGAATAGATGTTGTATAAGTAAGTACCACGTTGTTGTAATCCTTATTCTTGAATAAAATATGATCTGAGTATTACAAGACATTGGGAGTGGATAAAGGTAACATTAGGCTTGGTGGAGTCAGGAATGATGAAACACTGGAATGGCCTTTGTCTGAACAGAGCTCAGCACTGCAGAAAATAATAATAATAATAAAATTCCTTTGTCTTTAATTAGTAGAGATTTGGTTGTCTATGTTGTTAAAGCTTCCGCCTTAGGTCTTGATTAAAATGTGACCCTATAAGTTCTATCTCTTTGTAACCAGTATTCTACCTAGCATTTATTTCTCAGTAATTGTCTTTTAATTAGTCTTTATAGGACAAGAGGAAATTAGTTGTAGCCATATGGCCCAAGCCCCAAGAAGGCAATGGAAGCATGAAGAACAGCCCAGTGTATGATAAGATCAGGTTCAAGACCTTCTATGGAATGTAAAGGTGCAAATGTCCACATGGCCTGATGACATACATCTTTGGGTCATGAGCGAAATGGTGGATGTAGTTACTAAGTTACTGTCAATCAGATTTGAGAAGTCATGGCAGTTTAGTGAATTTCCCATTAACTGAAACATGGAAAACATAACCTTCATTAAAAAATAAAATATAATAATAATAATAATCATAATAATAAAAGAAATAAAAAGAAAAAAAGGAAGACCCAGAAGGCCAGTCAGCCTCACCTCTGTGCCTGGAAAGATCATGGAACAGATCCTCATAGAAACTCTGCTAAGGCACTTGGAAAATAAAGTTATTTGTGACAGCCAACATGGCGTCATTAAGAAAAGGTCATGCCTGATAAATCTGGTGGGCTTCTATAGTGGGGTTACAGCATTGGTGGGTAGGGGAAGAGCAACTGACATCATCACATCATCTATGTGGACTTCTGCAAAGCATTTGACACTGTCCTGCATGATAATCCTTGTCTCTAAATTGAAGAGGCATAGATTTGATGGAGGACCACTTGGAGGATAAGGAATTGTCTGGATGGTTGCATTCAAAGAGTTGTGGTCAATGGCTCAATGTCCAAGTGGAGATCAGTAGTGTTCCTTGGGAGGGGGTGGGGGGGTGTCAGTATTGGAACTGGTGCTATGTAACATCTTTGTCAATGACATGGTGTGGTGGTTCCACTCAAGTGGGCAGCCAAGCTCCACCACAGCCGCTCTCTCGCTCCCCCTCCTCAAAGAGGAATGGGGAGAAAATATGTGAAAAGGGCTCAAAGGTTAAGATAAGGACAAGGAGATCACGCAGTAGTTATTGTGATGGGCTCCTCCCCCTGAGCAGCGCAGGGGAACAGAGGAATGGGGGTTATGGTCAGTCTACAGCGCTTCTTCTCTGCCGCTCCTTCTCGGTCACTCTCGTCCCCTGTGCTGTGGGGTCCCACCCACGGGATGCAGTCCTTGATGAACTGATCCAGCGTGGGCTTCCCACAGGCAGCAGCTCTTCCAGAGCTGCTCCAGATATGGGTCTGTACCACAGGGTCCATCCCTCAGGAGAAAACTGCTCCAACCTGGCTCCCCTACGGGCAGCAGCTCCTGCCAGGTCACCTGCTCCTGCGTGGTCTCCTCTCCATGGGCTACAGGTCCAGCCCGGAATCTGCTCCGGCAGCGGTCTTCCACAGGCGGCAGCCTCCGTCGGTGCAGGGCCACCTGCTCCACCGTGGTCTCCTCCATGGGCTGCAGCGTGGAACCCTGCTCCACTGTGGTACTCCATGGGCTGCAGGGGGACATGCTGCTTCACCATGGTCTTCACCACAGGCCGCAGGGGACTTCTGCTCCGGCGCCTGGAGCACCTCTCTCCCTCCTTCTACACTGACCTTGGCACCTGCAAGGCTGTTTCTCACTCCCTTCACTCTCCCGGCTGCTGTATGGCGCAGCGTTTTTTTCCCTGTCTTAAATATGCTCTCACAGAGGTGCAAAACAACATCGCTTATTGGCTCAGATCTGGAAAACAATGGGGCCCTTCCCAAACATGGGGCGGCTTCTAGATCTTTCTCACAGAAACCACCCCTATGGCCCCCTGCTACCAAAACCTTGCCATGTAAACCCACTACAATAGTTCTGCAAGATCAAGTTGAATTCAGGGATAACATTAGCTTTGCCTTCTGAAAATGGGATATACACTTCATGCTGCCACTCGGTATTGTGAATATAACTAAAAAGGAATGTAAGAGGTGACAAATCAACTTATTACTGGTGTCTCTGTGCCATTGTGCTTTTTGAGTGAAAGAGCATTTTGTAAGGACATTATGGACTCAGTCTCAGCATTCACACTATTGCTACACCTTTACTATGGGACAAGTGTGCACTAAGATGCTCACTGCACTTCCTGTCACACTGCCATTGCCCAGACCAGACAGCTTGTTGAAATACAACATAATGATTGGCCTGCATAAATATTGATACTTGCTTTGAAGGTAGGTTGTCATTCTGAACAGAGGACTGTTGAGTACTCTACACTATAGAAACATATCGTATCTTTCTGGTACAATGTGTAGAATAAGTATGATGTCCCCTCTAGTTTATTTAAAGCTAGTTAAACCATCACTGCTTTATTTCATCGGTACACGTGTCTTTTTAAGACAGGGATAATGTGGAATTTAGTTTCAAACAAGCCTACCCAGACAACACCTAATCATCCTATTTTTTGCCCAGGTTCCACAATCACTGAAAGGCTGTCTACACACCTACTGAGAAGTGCTTCAATTTTGGTAGCATCTTGGCACCTATTTCCCAAGCGTGCCTGAGAATCATTTAGAAAAATGAAGCAATCCTCAGCCAAATTGTTCTTCACAGCTTGATCTAATAGTCATGTTCAGAAAACAATTAGAGATCCTGGGTCTACACGTATATAGTGGCAGCCAATATGACCTTTAAAACAAATGATGAAGTGGAAACACAAGTGTTACTTCTTTTTAAATCTATAGTGTTTGAGTAAAATACTTCAAACAACTGGACATTCTTAGAGAAAAAAAAAAAAAAAAAAAAGAAAAAGTGAATATAAAGTGTATATTTAGCACAATATAGTCCTCTAGCCATTTTTTGTTGGAGTGAAAAGGATGGAGTTAAGAAATAAGCAAATAAATTAAAGCATCTGCCTCCCCTACAAAACAATAGTTTCTTAATAAATTGTAAAAGGTGAACAATCAGTTGTTCACAGTTGAACAGTTCAACTGAAAACAGTTGAATATTTTAATTTTCTCAATTTATATAGGAATCACAGAATCATCTAGGTTGGAATAGACCTCCAAGATCACCTAGTTCAACCTTTGACCTAATGCTAACCAGTCCTCCACTAAACCATATCACTAAAGAAACGCATCTTCATTTTGAAATTCTTTTAGAATTATTGTTTATTGTGTATAATTCAAATCTTCTGTCTTTTTGTGTGATTTACATATATATAACTACAAGAGACCCTGAATACCCTCCTTTCCAAATTTTATTTTAAACTGTAAAATCCATATATTAGGTACATGACACAATTTCCACATGGTCAGATATAGTCTTTCTCTTAGTTCTTCCTCATCCCTCTGGCTTTTCACTTTAGATTTTGGCTGTTGACATCATAGCTGTATAGTAACTGTGACTGCTGCATTTTTTATTTGTTTTTATTTTATTTTTTTTCTTTTGGCTGCATATCAGCAAAAAAATGATGAAACTAGTATATATCCTTCCTTCCTTCCTTCCTTCCTTCCTTCCTTCCTTCCTTCCTTCCTTCCTTCCTTGCTTCCTTCTTCCTGTCTTTAATCGCTTCTCTTTCTTTTTTCTTTTTCTTTCTTTCTGTCTTTCTGTCTTCCTATCTTCCCATCTTTCCTCTCTTTCTTCCTCATTCAAGAAAAACAACTTCCAATCCATAAAAGAGAGTAGTAGCACTGACACACACAATGCAAACTGATAGCCACTGCAAAACATTTATTTTCTAAATGCTCGATTAGAAATTTGTCAGTGGAAAAATCCATATGCATCTATGCAACTCATTTGCATCTGACATCTAAACTTTTTCAATTTCATTTTATATCAAAAACATAAAATCTGCTTCCAGTGTTGCCTGAAAGGCTACAGTGAACTTTCCAGATCTTTTAGCAATTTCCATTGCATCATGTAAAGTCAGGGCAACAATAGTGGGGGACAAAACATTCTTGGTGTTTTGTGTCCAATCTGGGTATATTATCTAAATTCTCATTTACTTTGTTTCTTTATTCATGTCATAGAAGTTTCCCTTAAAACAAACAAACAAACAAAACAAGACCAAAACAAAAATGCCTTAAGCTGTCTAAAGACTAGAAATAAATAATACAAATTCCTTCCAGCACCACTACCATCATTGTTTCTTAAAGCGTTTTTCTGTGTGTGGTTCACAAAGACTATCTGAGACAATTTCTAGCAATGGGAATGACACAGCAAAATGACTTTTTAAAATATGCTACTCTGTAACTTTACAAGTGAAGACACGACTTTTTCTCTAAAACTGTTTTAAGCCCCTTTACTCCTTGAGATAGGCAACATTCTGTGAAGGCAGTTTGAACTGTAGCAAGGCAACAGAAAGAAAGTTTGTGAACTTTAGGAACTGGATGATTTCTTCATCAAGCATTTGCACTAAAGGATCATAAAATATTTTGTAGTAAAGTTCTGAAAGCCTCACAGGGAATCTGTGAAGACTTAAACTCATTTATAGAGATTAGAGCACATGCAGTGTGCTCTAGTCACCTCCATGTAAAAAGGTCTTCTAGTCAGAGAGCTCCTTTATTTTAGGTTACGATTGTTCAATTAAAATTACTAAGTAAGATTATCTCTTTTAATGATCTATCATTAATGTAGTTATGATAAAAAAGTTTTAAAAGTTGGCTGGGTGGCAGACCCAAAGAAGCATGGTGAATGAAATTAAATCCATCTGGAGGCTGGTCACAAGTAGTGTCCTCCAGGTCTTAGTCCTGGGGCTACTTCTCTTCAGTATCTTTATCAATGATGAGGGGATTGAGTGCACCTTCAGTAAATTCACAGACAACACCAAGTTAGGCACAAGTGTTGATCTGCTCGAGGGTAGAAAGGCTCTACAGAGGGATCTGGACAGGCTGAGCAGATTGTATGAGGTTTAACAAGGCTAAGTGTCAGGTCCTGCACTTCAGGCATAACAATCCTAGAGGCCGAAGGAAGAGTGTCTGGAAAGCTGCTTAGTGGAAAGGGACCTGGGGGTATTGGTTGATAGCCAGCTGAATATGAGCCAGCAGTGTGCTCAGGTTGCCAAGAAGGCTACCAGCATTCTGGCTTGTATCAGAAATGGTGTGGCCAGTAGGACCATGAAGGTGACTGTCCCCCTGTACTCTGCTCCGGTGAGGCTGCACCTCTAGTACTGTATTCAGTTTTGGGCCCCTCAGTTGTCAAGAACGACATTGAGCCCCTGGATCATGTCCAGAGAAGGGCTACAAAGCTGGTGAGGGGTCTAGAGAACAAGTCTTATGAGGAGTGGTTGAGGGAACTGGGGATGTTCAGTCTAGAGAAAAGGAGGCTCAGGGGAGACTTTGTGCTGTAAAATTATCTTAAAGGAAGTTGTAGTGAGGTGGGGCTTGGTCTCTTCTCCTATTCAGTAATCAATAAGATAAGAGAAAGTGGCCTTAAGTTGTGCCAGGAGACGTTTAGCTTGGATATTAGGAAAAAAGGCTTCACTGAAAGGGTTGTGAAATATTGGAAAAGGTTGCCCAGAAAAGTTTTTGAGTCACCATCCCTAGAGGTCTTCAAAAAAAGTGCTTAGTGACACGGTTTAATGGTGAATTTGGCAGTGCTAGATTAAAGGTCGGACCAGATGATCTTAGAGGTCTTAGAGGTCTTTTCCAATCTAAATGATTCTATGGTTCTATAGCTGGAGAAAGCTGACAGGAGGCCTGATAATAGTTTAAGGTTTTGAAAGACTTCTATAAGAACAAAAAATGAACAAATGAGAAATTATTCCCCACAACCAATGACTAGCAAAGAAGAGATTTAATTTCTAGTATGGAAAGACTTTGTAGGGATGTCAGGAATAAATTTAAAGCTAGTATAACATGAGATTTTTGGAACAATGTAGGACAAGAAAGACAGGAAGGATGTTCAGATACACTATTGGTATCTGTCTGCTTCAATACTAACTTTGAAAATTAATTATTAAAATTAATTCAAGTCAAAAACAGTAACAACATCTAAATTTCACACAGTCTGTGTAAAAAGAAAGAAAAAACAAAAACAAAACACAACACACAAAACAAAACACAAAACAACACAAATAATAATAATGATAACAATAATAATAATTAAGTAAAAGAGTATGAGTTTTATCACTGCATGTTAATGAACACCCAGTGACTATAATCTCTGTCCTTTATATTTAGTTCTCTGAGTTGACACAGCTGCTTTCAAGTGTTGCTGTTTTCCAGAAAGTTCTCACATACCAAAAAATGATCTCTGCAGAGGTCATCTCAGAGAGAAATTATGGAGGTTTGCAGTAGGTGTGAAATATATATTATTATATGGTATATTGTTTATATTGATATATTAGTATTTAATGTATTTTATATTTAAGAAGTTTTCTGTCTTATAATTAATGTACCATAACAATAAATAAATAAATAAATAAATAGTTGATGAAATATTATTATTGAGCATGTTACTATTCTTCTGAGGCAGAAATTTATGAAATCCATCATTTTATATTTATACTTAATTATTGCAAATAATATTGGTTAACTCTGTAAACATTAATCACTAATTTTTTACTACAAGGAATGAATGAAAAGCAGGTAAACCTTTTATCTTTGAGTTCATGAAGTTTTCAGCAATTATGTCTCCCTGCAGGGTTCTACAGTTCTATAGTTGTTCAAATGAGTTGTTTCATAGGACAAAGTAATTAAACAAAATAAAGATACTAGGGATTAGATTTTTAAATTTTAAAATATCGTCACTGTAAAAGGCCTTTTTCAGTTCAGGAATAGAAATACATACATACATACATGCATACATACATATATATATATATATATATATATACACATAATATGCGTGTTCAGATATATGTATGCATTCATGATACTACTACTAAAACCTTTTAACCAAAATCACAGACAAACACACAAAACCAACATATAATGACTTCTTTGTTTTTTTTTTTGTTTGTTTGTTTTTAATATACCCTGTCTCCTACAATGACATATAAGTAAGGAATAGAAAAGATTTACATCAAAATATAAGCAATTAAAAATAACAAATTCACATTTTAGACGGTGTTAATTCCTTTCCACCAAGTTGCTGATAAAATACTATTTGCTTTCAATCGTAGCACTTAAACATGGTAAGACTAATGGGGAAAAAAATGAAAATTTAATGCTGCATAAAAACAAATAAACAAACAAACATTGATATAATACCCAGTGTCAAGCATGCCAACAAAAAGAGAACTATACAAAGTGTTACATTAAAATGTTATTTATGGGCAAACAGGAAACACATCATCTTTGTATGGAAAGCCAAGAATTTATTGCTAGGCTAGCACAAATAAAATCTTAAGAGTCTAACCATTATTAAGCTAATTGTTACAGGAAACAAAACAGTAATGCAGTTAAAATTGTTGTGCACACAATTCGTATTTACTATGGCTATTTCTGGTGTTATACTCACCTTTCCCTTCTATGGACCCTGAAGTTGGTGATTTCATTCTAGTGTATGTGGTAAGGGAGGTGACAGGATTACACCAGGTAGCTGCTGTAATCATTCACCAGGAGGAATTTCTGATTTTCTTTTACGATCTCTTACCATCTTTTTTTTTTTTTTTAACCACCACTTTATGATTCACACGGGGTCATTTTTATGGTTGCTAACATAACATACTTCTGCACCTTTCATTTTCTCCATGGGTCTGCATATCATGGGTGCTATATCTAAGTTTAACATTTTTGGTGTCTTGCAAGTATCAATTCTGTATTCTCTTTTTCCACTAACACCAGTCTTGTTCAGCTACAAGTCTGCATTTCTTTACATGAGCTGTTTAAAGCTGTGGTATCTCCAGTAGCCTGTGCCCCATCTCTTATGATCCCATACCTGAGCTTCTCTACATCCTATGTCCTCGCTTCCTGAGGCCTGATTCCAGTGTGCCAGATCTGTATTTCTCTACATTGTTTCACTGTGTTACACTAGTAAAAATCTCATTCTGCAACATATCTGCTTGTTACTGCTATCTATTATCAAACTATGGTTGTGCTACATACAGATACCTAAAACTAGAGAAAAAATGCCACTACCACTTGTTCAATTAGAGAACTTGCTGTCACAGTTAAACCAAGTGAAACAAAGCTGAAGGCAGGTCAAAAAATGTTCTAACAAAGGAGGCCTGGCAAACCTTAGCCCTGTGGGCTTGCAAATTCAGTACAAATCCCTTTACTAGTAATGGTAGTATGGTATTGCAGTGCTACACGGTTACTGATGCATAACGAATCATATTTGCCCTATCTTTATTTGACCTAGTTTCTCTAAAATCATCTACAAAGTTAATTTACAGCACAAGGTAAAATTGAGTAAAAAACATCTCTATGAGTGCAGGTATACCTTTATTATTTGGATGAGTTCCATCCGCAAATAGGAAAGAACAAAACATGGCAGCTTACAGCCCTGATTATGGATCTCTAATGTATCTGTATTGAAAATCCCTGCTAGGTATTCCATATTCTTTCAGGTCTTCAGCAAAATTGTATGTCTTAAAAGATAAACTTAACCTCATCAGCATGACATCTTCATTAACCAAAAAAAAAAAGTTTTAAATAAAATATGCATGACTTAAACATGTTATGCTTTTTAAAAAGTATAATTTATTTCACTTGAGTGTGCACAATTATAGCAATTAAATAAACATTTGTTCATCTTCTGAAGAGAATCAAAATTTTGATATCTTAAAAGAGGGTAAATTAATGAAAACAAAACAAATAGTTCCACTCTTAAACAATTTACACTATTACAGCAAATTTGAACCCTCTGCTGGAAACCCATTAAATCTTAGCTTACGATAAATGCAGACGTGCATTAATACTTATTTTTATTGGCTTAATCCTTTTACATGAAGGATCCCCTCTCCCCCAAACACCATCTAATGTGTAATTCAATTACTTAGCCTCCAGATTCTTAAAGAAATAAAAGTTGTTTTTTTTTCTTTCTCCCTGAGTTGGTGTTCAATGAGGTAAACTTACACACTGAAATGTTTCATATACATAACTGAAGGACTTAAAGCATGTGTACAGGACCTCATTTTGATAGCACACATTTATTTTTTTTTTTCAGAAAATAAAAAATAGTTGAAATTCTAGCAAAAATCCTCTCATGATTATTGTAGAGTAGGATAGAATCAATATTAGTTATGTATTATTTATTATGACTTATTTATTCTTTGCCTTTGAACTGATGTCTGTCCTAAAGGAATGAGGTTCCTATTTTTAACTACCTTGAACACTATTTCCCAGCCTTTGCAGATTTCAACAGCGTTGTGGACTTCCTTGTTCCATTTCAAATAAATGCAGTATAAGCATTACACCTTCTGTTTCTACTCTTCTTTCCAACATGAAAAGATCTTTTATTTTACTTTTCATTTTTTTGTGTCTGCATCTTAATTTATTCTGCTTGTACTCAATTAACTTTGATGTGCTTTTTGACTGCAGTGTTTTCAAAACTTCATGCATATCTTATTTACGCTATTTCAGCACTGCTTTTGAGATGACTTTCTATTTTTTTTTAAGAGTAAACACTAGTTAATGTAAGTTACATTGAGACAGAAAGAATCATTTTGAAGACGGAAGTAAAAAGCTGATCTCTTGTGGTTCAGAGAGAATAAATGACTGCATGAAAAGTAGATGCATATTTTTAGGCAAGGATATTTCTAGCCTTTATTAAATGATAAAAATTTTAACACTACTTTAAACAGTATTTGGTCAGAATGTTTGTGGAAGATTTTTGGATACCATTAGCAACTTGGTCTGCTGAGATTACTTTAATTAGTCTTCTTGAGATCTGTATGTTCTGGATCTGTATTGCACTCAGTAAGAACTACTAAATAGGAGTTACAAGACATTTGGAACACACAGATTTATATGTTCCAGAATCTTGTGTCTGTAGCAGATCTAACGTGTTGTTCAAGCACCATCTTTACTGGTTATGTCTACATTGCTATATGAAAGATGGACAGCAAGCACTCATTTGCCCCAGAGATGACAGGCACCATTGTTTATTTATTGGCTGGTTGTTTTTTTTTTTTCTCTTTGCTTAGGGGTACTCCCTTTAACACTGACTCAGAGAGAGCTAGTTATAACAGTTCAAAAGTGAGTAATGAGGTGAGCTTACAATTAAGCAGTGTAGATGATCAGGGAGACATTTCTTGAGTGCTTTTTTTTTTTTTTTTTTTTTTTTTTGTGGCAGTATAAACTTATGTTTTCTGCTTGGTCACATGCATCTATGATTGCACAATTAAAACTGTATGGTTAGAGGAGTGTGATAGTCTTCCATCGTGTGCACCTAATATGTTGTCTGTTGTGAATTTGTATATCTGACTGTAGAGATCTTTTCTCCTTCCCTTTTTATCTGACGCTTCACGCATCTCTAGTATTATGTTAACCTTGAAATGTTCATGTATAGCTATTGGTAAACAATCATTCAGAGAAATATGAACAAAGTCTTTCTTTAAATACTACAGGACTGTACTTCTGATCTCAAAAATTTGTGATTAATGATTTGTAAGATATAGTCTTTTTTTAAAAAAAAATTCTTTTATGTAGATTTTGAGACATTTAATTTTGACATGTCTGGGGCAAACTTTCCTTAAAATATTTGAGTTATGCATAATACCTTTTTTTAGTCCTCCTCTATTTGGAAAGAATATTAAATTTACTTTGCTTCTAGTGTAAATACTGATGATCTGGATCGAGTCCTTCATTATGAACTTGGGTTAATGAAAAGATATATAAAATATACATCCTTTCCTCTGAACGAATTAGAAACTCAAAGCTTGTAGTGGGTTTGAGTAGCAAGGTTTTGGTAGTGGGGTAGGGGTGTGGGGGGACTGCAAGGATGGCCTCTGTTGAGAAGAGTCCAGAAGCTGCCCCAGGTTAAAGAACAGCCAGTTCCAGCTGACTCCAAAAAGGACCTGCCACTGGCCAAGACTGAACTAATGAGCGATGTTTGTGCTTCTGTGAGAGCAGATTTAAGAAAGGGGAAAAAATTGCTGCACAACAGCAGCTGGGAGAGAGAGGAGTGAGAACCAGCCCTGCAGACCCCAAGGTCAGTGAAGAAGGAGGGCAGGAGGTGCTCCAGGTGCTGGAGCTGAAGTTTGCCTGTGGCCTGTGGAGATGACCCTGGTGCAGCAGGCTGTCCCCCTGCAGCCCATAGTGCACCAGGGCAGCACAGATCTCCTCACTGCAGCCTGTGGAGGAGCCCCTGGTGGATATGGCTTGAAGGAGGCCGTGCCCAATGGAGAGCCCCCACAGGAGCAGGCCCTGGGCCGGAGCTGCAGCCCATGGAGTGGAGCCAACTCAGGAGCAGGGGGTCTGGAGGGAGCTGCCGCCCATGGGGGACCTGTGTTGTTTCTCATTGCTCAAGCTTTTACCTTTATAGATATTACTTTATTACCTTTATAGGTAATACATTTTATTAACCTCCTTATGCTGAGTCTCCTTTGCCCGTGATGACAATTGTAGAATGACCTTGTCCTTATCTCGACCCTTGAGCCGTTTTCATCATGTTTCCGCCCCTTTTCCTTTGAGGAGAGGGAGTAAGAGAACTGTTCTGTGGCATTTCAGAAGGCATATAATATAAAGTTATAAAATGTGTACACAGTTACAAAAAGTTTAAATATGTCATCAATTTTACAACTGATGACAGATCAGTAGGAAATATATGTGTATATATGTATATATATATATACATATATATATATATGTATATATAATCACTCTTAGAACACTTTCATTTGTTATGGCTCAGTACTCCCTTGGAAATTCGTAGGGGTCGAATTGTTCATATGCTTTTTTTTTTTTTTTCTACGCATACAAGACATACAACATATCATCATTTTCCTGCTATTAATATTCTACTCTGACACATTTAAACACTGTTCTCCACTATTTTGGATCTTCTGAATGGGAAAAACCTAACAAACTGCACCTGATGTAGACTTCTGAAGAAACCAAAGGCTGACTACCTGGTAATATTAACATGAGTGACCTGCTTTAGGGGAGGTTAACTCTAATTAGTATATAAATCGACCCATAAAAATTTGCTTCAAGTTCATGGATCAGTCTCTGAACAAGTTTTATTCAACAGTAGAACATTAAAACTACCCAGATTTTCCATTAACTGCTTATAGACCATGACTCTGTGACTGCTGCCCAGCTGCCCAACCCTGCCTATTTCCTCAGTGTTGTTTGTTATCCCTGATAGGTAGTTAAGCACCACACAGACACTTGAAGACTCCCCACACTGCCTCAGAGACAGGAGAAGAGGAAAAGAAGAGGAAGAGCAAGAAAATTTTCATTCAAGATAAAAATTGTTCAATATGTGAGGAAGTGAGAGAAAAGAGAAAGAAATCAAAACAAAGCAGGTGATGCAAATATAATTAATTAACATATTCCATAGGCAGACCAATGACCATCCAGTTCCTGAGCAAAAGTTGTCTAACTTCCCTAAACACACTTTTTTACTTTTTCATTGCTGAGCATGATGTTATACGCCATGCAATATATCTTTGGTTAGTTCAGGTCATCTGCTCAGCCATGTCCCCTTCCAACCTCTTACGCACTCCCAATCCATACTGGGGGAGAAGAATGAAAAACAAAGAGGGCCTTGTGTTATGCAAACACTATAGAACCATAGCTGAAACAATAGTGTGTTATCAGCATTGTTTCAGTCACAAATCTAAAACACAACACCATAGAAGCTGCTATGAAGAAAAATCATTACACCCTAGACAGAATCAATATACCCTATCTCTCCTATGATGAAAGATGCCAGATAAAAGCATAGAAAGCAAAGATCAGACTTGCATAGAACATAGCATTATGATCCAAGTAGGTACACCTCATAAGCACAAAATGATTCAGAATATGAATTGGTTGTTTCAGTTGAACTTAGAGAATGACCACAGTCATGTTCTCACTTAAGTAGTGCTTGGATGGAACTACATTCTGCCCCCCCTTGTACACCCTTCTGTCCATATAGTCATCTTTCTGTCCATCAACCCCCCCATTAGTCTGGCTGCCATGGAGTCCCAGGCCCACCAGAACTACCAGCATGAATGTATGGCCACCGTCATTGGGGCAGACATCACCGAGCTGCACACAGCCTAATCTGTCTTTTCATAGCATTGCATTTCAAGCAGAATGATGTGGCACTGCCCCATCTCTGATGCTTCTTCCAGGAGAAGGCATGTGAGGAGCAGGAATGTGCTGAGGGGCTGCCTTGCTTCCAGAGCCAGCACAGCGACCACATGCTGTTGCTCAATGTCAAGAAGCCAGAGTACTGTGTTCAGTTTTGGGTCCCTCACTACAAGAAGGACATTGAGGCCTTGGAATGTGTCCAGAGAAGTGCTATGAAGCTGATGAATGGCCTGGAACACAAGTCCTGTGAGGAGGGGCTGAGGGAACTGGGGTTGTTTGCTCTGGAAGGGGAGGCTCAGGGCAGACCTTATTGCTCTCTACAACTACCTGAAAGGAAGTTGTGGGGAGCTGGGTGTCAGCCTCTTCTCACAGATAACTAGTGATAGGACTACAGGGAATGGCCTCAATTTATGCCAAGGGAGGTTTAGGTTGGTATTTAGGAGACATTTCTTATCAGAAAGAGTAGTCAGGCACTGGAATGGGTTGCCCAGAGAAGTGGTGGCATCATTGTCCCTTGGGGGTGTTTAAGAAAAGGTTGGATGTGATGCTTAGGGACACAGTTTAGTGGGTGACATTGGTAGTAAGGGGATGGTTGGACCAGATGTGGTGGTTTTACTCAGGTGGGCAGCCAAGCTCCACCACAACCGCTCTCTCACTCCCCCTCTCCTCAGAAGGAGGGGGAGAAAATACAACACAGAGAACTCGAGGTTTGAGATGAGAAAGGTTTAATTAAAGGGAAAGGGAATGGGAAGGAAAAACAGATACAAAAGAAACAATCAGTCCGTGCGGAAGCACAGAGAGAGAGAAAAATTATTCTCTACTTCCCGTCAGCGAGCGGTGTTCGGCCACGTCCTGGGAAGCAGGGCCTCAAACGCGTAGTGGTTGTTCAGGAGCAACAGCCCCCTCCCCCACGAGAGCCCCCCCTTTTATTGCTGAGTGTGACATCAGGTGTTATGGAATATCCCTTTGGTTGGTTTAGGTCAGCTGCCCCGGCAATGTCCCCTCCCCATCACTTGCCCACCCCCAGCCTGCTGGCTCTTGGGGGCTTAAGAGTCCTGATGCTGTGCCAGCACTACGCAGCAATAGACACAACACTGGAGTGATATCAGTGCTGTTCCAGCTACGAGTGCAGAGCACAGCACTGTGCGGGCTGCTGCAGGGAAAAGGTGACTCCAGCTCAGACAGACCCAACACACCAGATGATCTTGGAGATCTAAAATATTCAGATTGTTCTAGTAACTAAATTAGTAAATAATTTTAAAATCACTTTTTCTATTGCATGGAGAAAATGAAGAACCAAAACATTAATCTGATTATACAAAATTCTGTAGAAATGCTTGCTATTTCTTTTACCATAGACTTTATATTTTTAATGATGAAGTTTCCCTTTACTCAAGCCTTTCTCTATACTTTTTATATACTGAGGCAGAAGTGATTCATCATTGATAAAGTAAATAAGCAGACAGTAAAGCGAATGTCTCTACATGGTCTGTACCTCTACTTTGGATGCTGTGGGGGAGTCCCCACAGTGAACCATATTTGCTAGCTTGTGGAAGAAGCTTAATGGGCTGATGTGAAGAGAATACATGTGGCTATGAAAATACCACGTACCAGATGGCCCTGTAGGAAAGCACACAGTATCCTGTGGATCCAGGGCAAGAGCTGATTTCTCCCACCACCATTAGCTGATTGTTACTATTCTGTGAAGGAAAGGGAGAATCAAGGGCATAATGGTAGCATTTAGAATTTCATTTCTGCTCTGCCCTGGTACTAGGGCAAAGTCATAGCCTTAACAATGGAAGCATATCCTTACAATGCAAGTTCACATAGTTCAGACATCTGTAATGAAAAATGACAAGAAAACCTTTGAAAAAGTTTTAATGTAGTATAAAATATATAGTGTTATACACTTGGGACGTTCTCTGCCAGAGCTAGGAATGCAGATAAGCTTACTTGGTTTGTTGATTTGTAGGTTTATTGTTTTTCCTGGATAAAATGTTAAAATGATGATATCAGTAAACTGAAAAATCGAAAAGAAATTTAGAACAGGTATAAATATTTCTTAATATCTACTGTAATGCACAATATGTCTTACTAAGTACATGTAAGTATCACGTTAAACTGAAACTGTTAAACAAATCCCCAGATTGAGAAATTAAAAGTGAAAATAGTTGTAAGTGTAGTAATGGAAGCATTGCTAGGAGATTTGAAGCTGAATAATAATAATAATAATAATAATAATAATAATAATAATAATAATAATAATAATAATAATAAAGATGAAACAAAACAAACACAAATGAGATTGAGGCAAATAGAAAGATTGGACATTTTACTGTGGAATATGATCAGTGATAGAAATAATAAAAAAAACAATATTTAACCCTATTATTTCCTTTTATACTATAAAGTATTGAAATCATCCTTGATAAATTAACCTATGGGCCTGTCCTGGTTTCATCTGGGATAGAGCTAATTTTCTTCCTAGTATCTGTTATGGTGCTGCATTTTGCATTTGGTGTGAGAATAATGCTGATAACATATTAATATTTCAGTTGTTGCAGAGCAGTGCTTACACTAAATCAAAGACTTTTCAGTTTCTCATATCATCCTGCCAGTGAGGAGGCAGGGGGTACACAGGAATCTGGGAGGGGTCAGAGCCAGGACAGCTGACACAAACTGGCTGAAGGGATATTCCATACCATATGATGTCATTCTGAACAATAAAACTGGAGGGAGTTGGCCTGAGGAGCTTCAATTGCTTGTGGTCTGCCTGGGCATCAATTAGCACTTGCATTGTGTATCACTTGTTTTCTATATTGCAGAATCACAGAATCACAAAATGATTGAGGTAGGAAGGGACATCTGGAGATCATCTTATCCAACCCACCTGCCAAGCAGCGTCACCTAAAGTGTATTACGTAGGATCACATCCAAGTGAGTTTTGAGTATCTCCAGAGAAGGAGACTCCACAGTCTCTCTGGGCAACCTGTTTCAGTGCTCTGGCACCCTCACAGTAAAGAAATACCGTCTCATATTCAGCTGTAACTTCCTGTGCTTCAGTTTGTGCCTGTTACCTCTCATCCTGTCACTGGACACAGCTAAAAAGAGACTGTCCCTGTCCTCTTGACACCCTCCCTTCAGGTATTTATACACATTGGTAAGATCCCCTCTCAGTGTTCTCTTCTCCAAGCTAAACACACAAAGCTCTCTAAGCCTCTACTCATATAACAGATGCTCCAGTCCCCTCAGCATTGTAGTAACTCTCTGCTGGACTTGCTCCAGTGGCTCCATGTCCATCTTGTACTGGGGAGCCCAGAACTGGACAATACTCCAGGTATGGCATCACCAGGGCTGAGAAGAAGGGGAGGATCTGCTAGCAACACACCTCCAAATGCATCCCAGGATACTGTTGGCCTTCTTGGCCACAAAGGCACATTAGTAATGGTTAGCCTGCTGTCCACCAGGACTCCCAGGTCCTTCTCCAGCAACAATGTTTTGCAGCAGGTCAGTCCCAGACTGTACTGGTGGATGTGGTTATTCCTTCTTAGGTGAAGGACCCTGCACTTGCCCTTGTTGACCTTCATGAGATTCCTCTCTGACCAACTTTCCAGCTTGTTGAGGTCCTTATGAATCACAGCACAGCCCTCTGGGGTATCAGGCATTCTTCCCTGTTTTGTGTCATCCACACATTTGTTGAGGGTGCACTCTATCTTGTCATCCAGGTCACTGATGAATAAGTTGAACTTAAGAAGACTGGACCCAGTACGTACCCCTGGAGGACACTGCTCGCTACAGGCCTCCAATTAGACTCTGAGCTGCTGAGCACAACCCTCTGAGTTCTGCCATCCAGACAGTTCTCAATCCGTCTCACTGTCCACTCACCTAGACCACACTTCCTGAGCTTGCCTGTAAGGATATTATGGTAGACAGTGTTAAAAGCCTTGCTGAAGTCAAAGTAGACCACATCCATTCCTCTTCTCTTATCTACCCAGCCAGTCTACCCATCATAGAAGGCTATCAGATTTGTTAAGCATGACTTCCCCTTTGTGAATCCATGTTGACTATTCCTAATCACCTTGTTACCCTCCATATTCATGGAGATGCCCTCCAGGATGAGCTCTTCTGTCGCCTTTCCAGGGATTGAGGTGAGGCTGACCTGCCTATAGTTTCCTGGGTCCTCTTTCTTGACCTTATTGAAGACTGGTGTCACATTGGCTTTCTTGCATTCAAGCAAAGAAGACATTCAGTAACTCTGCCTTCTCTGTATCCTTCATTACCAGGGCACCCACACCATTCAGCAGCACACCTACATTTTCCCTAGTCTTCCTCTTGCTACTGATGTATTTGAAGAAGCCCTTCTGGATGTCAAGGACAAAAAGTCTTCCCTGAATTAGCTTGAATGGCAGCATCTTTTTGTTATTTTCACTTGGTAACTGTTAGAATGGGTTAATGTCCAAGGGGAATTTCTAAGTATGGAAATGATATAAGTAGTGGAGATGAGATAAATTCAATACTATATTTTAAATTTCTGTCTTCCAGTAAGGTCTTACCTATTTTACTCACAACCCAGCTACATATGTTTTCTCCTACATAAAATATCTATTTATTTTACTCTGTTTTAATCATTATAATTAAACACATGAAATAACAACAGAAAACATTTTGATTATGTTTTTGAAATAGTATCTAAATATTATTACAGTGTTCTTAGTAAAATGCATGGCATTTAACTTGACTTCCCAAAAGTGTTAATGTAGTACATATAATTTTTTGAATCTCACTGGAATAACATCTTTATTCTGTGAATATTTGCTGCCATCTGCAGAAAAAATATAAGAAATGTTTCTTTTTTTTTTTCTCTATAAATAAAATGTTGAACATTTATCACATCACAGCCTCACGCCTGCCCCAAGAAAACTTGCTTATTGTGACTAAATAAGTCTTAACTAAGAGATTCAAATAAATGGCTTCAACTATCAGCTAGAATAAAATCCTGGGAAATCTAATAAACAGTTAATATGCTTTTTTTGTGGGGCGAGAGGAGCAAGGTAGGGGGATTTTTTGAGTAATGGTTTAATACTTTCTTATAGATCTTTATTCAATTGTTAGTGACAGTTGTTTTTAATTGATGTTTCAAATAAAATTTTATAATATGAAGGTTAGAATTTTCTGTTATAGGAATGATGCACTCTGAAGTTGGAATTTCAAATTTGGCTGGACTAAAATTCTTAACCCTCCAACTCGCAAATTTTAGTAATATGTCTTTGTCACAGTTTGTCATTGAAAAAGACCAGTCTCACAATCATTGTGGACAAGGACTATTGATTTTTTTGTCATCTATACCTCTGAGCTTGAGAGAGATGATCTCGGCTAATCTGTTCATACCCTATTTCTAATTCATGTGATTAGTTGTCTTACCCCTTGTCCCGAACCCTATCTGATGAAAAAATATTTTTAACAGAATGCCTACAGATTTTCTAGTGTATAAAATGAGAGAGGAAGTTTTACAGGATTCAGCTGACACTACTTTAATCAAGCAGTAGAATTTCCTACAGACATATTATAAGGGGGCTGATTTGAAACAATACTGAGCACAGTATATATATACAATTATTGTGGAGACACATAAATATAAGTAAATCGTTCACTGTTGCATCTATGTAGTTCCATTAAAACATTTTTATATATTATATAACACTTTTTTTTTTTCTGAGTACTTAATACTTTTGTTCCCATTTATTTTTGTAAATGCCTACAAAGACTTTCAATTTAGTCAAAAAAAAAAAAAGCCAAAAAACATGAAGCCAATATTTAATGAAATCGCATATGTAACAAATCTACTTATTCACTGCCATTCTTACAAAAGCTAATAGACTATTTCATATTTTCTTCAATATAATTTTCACATAGTCTACTTCACTTTCAGTAATTATCACTCTTTACAAAGACAACTTTTAGGTTATATTTGATGGAAATTCTACATTTTATACACATTCTATTCTGTACTTGGCACAATCATAAAATAACTCTTTTCAAGCAATACAATATCATGTACAAATCATGTAGGACACATTTGTTATGTGTGTTACTTTATTTATTTATTTATTTTTCTTTTGTTTTCCAATGGCAGAAGGAATCAAAGAATCACATAATCATAGAATGGTTCTACTCTCTAACTCCCCTGTCATGAGACACCTACCACTAGACCAGATTGCTCAAAGCACTATCCAACCTGGCCTTGAACACTTCCAGGAATGCAACATCCACCACTTCTCTGGGCAACTTGTTCCAGTGCATTACCACTCTCATAGTAAAGATATAATTCCTAATATCTAAGCTAAAACTACCCTTTTTTATTTTAAAGCCAGTACCTATTACTACACTCCTGTCACTACACTCCCTGACAAAGAGTCCCTGTAGGGCCCCTTTATTGTAGGCCCACTTTAGGTACTTGAAGGCCAATCTGTGTTAACTCCAGAGCCCCCTCTTCTCTAGGCTAAACAACCCCAACTTTATCAGCCTGTCTTTGTAGGAGAGGGTGTTAACCCCCCTGATCTTCTTTGTGGCCCTCATTTGGGCCTGCTAAGGTCTATCTCCTTCTGTGGGCCCCAGAGCTGAACGCAGTACTCCAGGTGGAATCTCACAAGAACAGAATAGAGGGAGACAATCATCACCCTCAACCTGCTGATTATGCTTCTTTTGATGCAGCCCATGATGCAGTTGGCTTTCTGGTCTGCAAGCATACATTGTCACATCATACTCAATATTTTGTCCACCAATATCCCCATGTCCTCTCTGTATGGCTGCTGTTAATCCACTTATCACACAGCCTGTATTCATGTTTGGGATTGACTCCAACCCAGGTGTTGAACCTTTTACTTGGGTTTGTTGAACTTCATGAAGTTTGCATGAGCCCAGCTCTCAAGCCTGTCAATGTCCCTCTGGATGGCATCCCTTCCCTCCAGCATGCAGACTGCAACACACAGCTTGGTGTCATTGGCTAACATGCTGATGTTGCACTCAATCCCACTGTCTATATCACCACCAAAATGTTAAATAATACTGGTCTCAATACAGATCCCTGAGGGACAGCACTCGTTGGTCTCCACCTGGACATCAAGCTGCTGACTGCAACACTTTTGAGTGCAACCATCCAGACAATTCCATAGAGCCATTCATCAAATCCATGTCTCTCCATTTTAGAGACAAGAATGTTGTGCAGAACAGTATCAAACAGTTTGCACAGGTCCAGGTGGATCATGTCAGTTACTCTGGAGATGTAGTGTTTTATTTAAATGGAAGCAAGGTTGTGTGGTTCTCTTCCCCCCCTCTTTTTTTTTTTTTTTTTTTTTTTTTCCCTTTTCTTTCAGCATGCAGGTTTCTATGTACTTATGTTGAGGAACAGAGTTAGAAGTTGGAAGGAATGATTACATTTCTGATGGTTATGATATGTTTTTAATTTTCAAAGGGACTTTGCACTTTTCCTTCTATTAAAACAGTTACATGAAACTGCAATTAATTCCATACATAATATTATTTGAAGATTCTTAATATAATCAGTTTTGTGGCTTGTAAGCTTGCAAAAGTGAATTTTATAAGGTAACAATTGCAATATTCAGCAATAGAGTAAGAATTGAATTCAAAGCAGAAATGGACAGAATTAATCTTATATAGATTTCTGATGTTTTATTATACAGACATTTAAATCCATGTTTTCTGCTCAGTACCTCTTATAATTGGGCTATTATGTGTCTAGTGTTTGCATCATTTTCAGTCTTTCCTATACACTTAGAAAGCAATTTCTAAGATTTGGTGAAAGAAGTTCTTTTTATGATTGCATAAAATGTAATAATATACTTTTGGACAATATTGTTATGGCTTGCCATTTTATGGTATTTTCTGCTTACTGTTACAAGCCTTTAGAGGAACTATAAATACTCATCAGTTAATGAAAGTCTGAAGTATGATAACACCTGTATATTTGTTTCTTTAGGAACTGAACTGCAAATTTTGAGATTTTTTCATTTGAAAGATGCATTTTGAGCAAAAGTTGATGTGTAATTCAGGCTATGCTAAGGACTAACATATGGCCAATTCATCCAGTGCCTTCAACCTTGTGCCTTCATCTATGGCTGGCAGATTAAGGTTGGTAATATTGCCAATATCAATAATGTGCTTGTTTGCTATTATTTCCTTTAAAATTATTATCATTATTATTTATATATGTATTTATTAGATTGAGAGCTTGTTGTGCTAGGTAGCTTAGCAATGTAAGAGAATTTTTGTCTGGTCCTGAAGAATTTACAATCAAATTTGAGTCTTAGTAAGTAAAAATGGCAAATAATAAGAGTGGAAATCATTTTATTAGGTACAGTCAGCTGCTCCACAGCTGTGTATTCTGAATCATTTCTGTGAAATAAGTAAATACTTTTCACAAAATCATTATAGAATAAAATAATTTACTGATTGCTGCTGAGCCACTGATTACATCTAGTGACAGCAAGAAAGTGTGAATGTCAGGGAAAGTTTTGAAGTAGTAACTAATAAATAGATTCATATACATATATATATATATATATATAATTTTTTTTCCCCTGTAATCCTGTAATCCTACTCAGTTATTATCATGTCATATATTTATCTATTGTAATCAAAGCCTCAAATCTTTATAATACCATGACATTTTATTTAATGGAAGAATTTGAAAGATATTTTTATAGCTTATGTCAGAAAATCTGGATTCTCAAACTTCTATTGAAAGTGCAATTGCTTTTTTTAATGTTTATTTTATGTTAAGTGATGCTTTTCATAGTATATGTATTTCTGAACTACAAAGTTCTGGATTATATATACACATTTAATATATATATATATATATTTA
Organism: Anas acuta; assembly: GCF_963932015.1. NCBI lineage: Eukaryota > Metazoa > Chordata > Aves > Anseriformes > Anatidae > Anas > Anas acuta. The sequence continues at coordinate 47,938,623 of NC_088979.1, read as the reverse complement.
TAAGTGTTTATGCTGAAATCAATTTCCACAACCAATATGCCTAGATGAGCATCTTATGTGTGGTTCTGAGGGCTCTGAGGTCACTCAGGATTTTCCTAATAGGGAAGTGTGTGGCAAAAAAGAATAATAATAATAAAAATAATAATAATATTTTTTTTTAAAAAAGCACACTATGAGGCCTTACAAAAAGAGACAAATGCAAATTCATCATATTTATTGCCGAAAGACACACATACATTAAACTAACTGTGTCTAGTAGTCATCTGTCCAAGATAAAGGGGCTTTAGTGTTTAGAATCTAGTTATATGGAGGTGGAATAGAAAGATATTAAGACTCTCTATGCTTTTCCAGTAGGAATTTTACTTTACCTTTTATATCATGTACACCTTTTTGCAACGAAATATTAGAATAAGCTGTGAAAAAAAATCTAATTCTCAGACCCTTTTCATTAACTCCTAAAAAATCAGTACCAAAATCTCAGGGGTCAGTTGAAAGGATACGTATTATGGATATGTTTGACTGTTCTTATAGTATTCAGTTTGAAAGGCTAAAAAGAGGTCATTATTCAGAACTTGGTCTTCTTCTTTATTTTTTGTGGCATTCCTCTTTTCTGGTAAGTGGACATAAATAAAGAATAATTCCTCTGTAATCTTGTTCTTCATGAAGCTGATGTGCAGGTAAGAGTCTCAGGTCATGATTTCAAGTATATTGCATATCTAAATTGTTACAGTCCATTTACTTTGAAAAGTCCTCTGGTCACAGTATACTGTTTAGAAAAAGATTTGAGAAAATACAAAGGAGATTAATAGCTCTTTATTTAATCCTTTTCCCATCTCTCTTCCTCCCTCCTCCTCTGTTAAAAAAAAAGGAAAAAAAAAAAAGGAAAAAAAAAAAGATAGGCAGGGCAGAGGAAGGGGGAGGAAATGGTTTGCCAGACTATGGCTATTATAGAAAAATCTTTCTGATTGTTTTGACATGCTGCACTTGTGTTCAGCACAGCTTAATTATTAAATTGTGTGTTGATGCCTCACTCAGAAGCATGAGATGCCAAGGTTTATTTTTAAAGCTGAAATTCTGTTTGGGTGTGCAGCTCATTTCTTTCAATTAATTCAGCTGCACTGTGTGCCTTGCTTTCTGTCATCTGCATTACAATACCAGTGACTTCCTAGCCTGTGTGGGCACCTAGCCAGAGAGACAGAGTAACCCCACTGTTTCCCTGTTCTTTCAGTCCGACTTCAATGGACTATTGCTGTCAGCAATAAAAATACAATAAATTGAAGGTCTTTCTCTTGCATAAATTCTATGATAGAATTAAGGAGTACTGTAATATTTTACAGGAGACTGAGGCCATCTGTTAACATCCAGCTGGATGGCTTTTGGTCTAAGAAAGTAGGAACGCATCTTGTGACTATTTGGGGGTTTTCTTCAGCTGTCTTTCCCATTGCTAATCTTTCAGTAATTACATTCAGTGTCACTAAGCGGTCAGAGCAATTTCCTCTCTCAGGTCAAACCTTAGGGGTTATGCTTTTAATTTATTTAACAAATTACCAACTTGCTCAGTTAAAATAAAGTCCTGTTAAGCCTTACCCAGAGAGAAGGTAAAGAGGAGGAAGATCGGAATGGTGAAGGCATTGCTATTTAAAAAGGTCAAATTTAGGACTCAGATACCATACATCTAAGTAAAGAGCAACAGGAAGGCTAGGAAACATCAAAAGTTAACCTTAGCACGGTATTTCCTGATACCATCTATTCTGTCACTGCAACAGACAGACCATCTATTTTGCAATATATCTCAGATACAGGATAGAGTCTTCATAAGGTTCACCCTTCACCCCACATATTTATTTTGCACATCAGAAATGTTGCCAAAGTTGGTATGAAATACTTGTCTACCTTCATGTAAGTGGAATTGCTGCCCTGGTGTTTTGTTTTTGTTTGTTTGTTTTATATGTGTATACATATATATATATATAACATGTCTCAGGGAATTAGTGATTGAATGAAGCTCTGTTTTTTACTGACTTTATACATATGATCATTATGGTTTATTCCAATTTTATATCCTCTAACTTTTCATCCTGCTTTCATTTAAAAGTATCCCAGCAACTGTAATGGTATGACTTTAGTGAAGTCTATAAAATGAAACATATGCTTAAATCCTTTGATAGAGGGAAGGGAAGGGAAGGGAAGGGAAGGGAAGGGAAGGGAAGGGAAGGGAAGGGAAGGGAAGGGAAGGGAAGGGAAGGGAAGGGAAGGGAAGGGAAGGGAAGGGAAGGGAAGGGAAGGGAAGGGAAGGGAAGGGAAGGGAAGGGAAGGGAAGGGAAGGGAAGGGAAGGGAAGGGAAGGGAAGGGAAGGGAAGGGAAGGGAAGGGAAGGGAAGGGAAGGGAAGGGAAGGGAAGGGAAGGGAAGGGAAGGGAAGGGAAGGGAAGGGAAGGGAAGGGAAGGGAAGGGAAGGGAAGGGAAGGGAAGGGAAGGGAAGGGAAAAAATATCTTGTGTAAGAAAATCTCTCTTTCACACACATGCACACACACATACACAAAAAAAAAATAGATTTAGTCAGTCCAAATGTCAAGTTGTTTTTTTTGCTTGTTTTGTTTTGTTTTACAAGGTAGATTTAAAGTATCTTGTACAATTTACTCACTAGTATTGCATTGGTCAGTAGTGCATATGGTAGTACAGTAAAATAGGTAGGCAACAGTATTTGTTCCACCCAAAAGCAGAACCACCATTTACTGTAGAATATGATAGACTTCAGAGAATCTGAAGAATAGGAAGAATAATTTAAAACATTCTTTCCTGCAGTGAAACGTTAGATTAGCAAAGCCTGGGCTATTTCAGCTTAATTTCTTGGGTTTCATTCAAAAGCTAAAACCTAACTTGTAAAGATGTATGGTGATGTAAGATGCATCAAAAGGATTTTTAGTCCTTCTGGACTAACTGCTTATTATCTTATTTCCCAGCAACTGAAGGAGAATGACTTTGATCATTTCATTGGTCTGTGTTCCTGCACTCACTAATTCTATTATTACTGGGGACTATGTAGACTCAGATCTTAACCTCAGTGAGCTGAGCACCCTTTCCAATTGCATATACAATAGATGTTACATGATATCCATATTCCAAGAAATGGACAGAATGTAATTTAAAGGTTTCTGTAATTTCCAGAAATAGGTTGTGCTTCATAAGAATTCTGGAAGATGCTTCTCATCATTCACCAATGTTCTGTACTTGATCGCAGCACTATTGAGTTAAAAAGGTAGACATGCATTAAGTGGAGTAAATCCAGTTTCACTTATTCTAATTTCTCACTTTATGGTTTATGCAGAGGAAAGAGTCTCAGATATGGAGCTAATAGGTTGGCTGCCAAATTCTATTGAATGAGTCTGCTCATCCACCACCATCTCTTCAATGGAACATAACCACATCAAGAAATGGCATGACTGTCAGAGTAAACCTTTTAAAATTTGGAATTAAACTGCTCCATCTGTACTCAGATCTCTTAGCATGAGGCTTTCATAGAATCATATCATAGAACATCTTGGGTTAGAATGGACCTTAAAAATCATCTAGTTCCAACCCCTCTGCCATAGGAATGGGTGCCACCCACTAGATGAGGTTGCCCAGGGCTCTATTCAACATGGACTTGAACACCTCCAGGGACAGAGCACCCACAACTTCTTTGGGTAACCTGTTCCAGTGCCTCTAACACATTTTTGCATAGTAACTGCAGCTTGCCAAATTAAACTTTTAGAACATGATATCAAAGTTTCTGTTTGTTAGTTTTATTTTATTGTTTTCAGTAAGTTATCACATGAGAGCATAACACAGACTTGGGTTGAATGTTATAGAGTGGTTGCACTAGAGGGCTAAATATTATAGAATGTTTGAGTTAACATGGTGTCATACATACAATGATTCTTGGACCAAAATAGTAATTACTTTTATCTAGAGAGAACTGTAGTTCTTCCATTCCAGGAGGGTGAAAAAGAGAGAGAGAAAGATGAACAAGGATGAAAGTGAATTGAAAAACTGGGGAAACAAGGCTTTGGAAAGAAACAGCCATTTAAACACATGCAAGTATAAAACCGTCATAATTGAGTTGCTGTTTTTTATCCAACAAGGTTTTCAGCACATTCTTTTTCAATTACTTATTTGTGTACCATTTCAGACTACCATGTGGAATGCATTTAGAGTTAACTTTCAAAAAAGAACTAAAGCCAATCTTAGAAAAACGTTTTTTTTTTGTTTTTTTTTTTTTTTTTTTTAAAGAAGGAAAGAAAATAACAGAAGGAAAAGAAGGAAAATAAAGAAAAGAAGGAAAAGAAGGAGAAGAAAGAAATAAGATAAAAGGAGAGAAATAGAGAGAGAGAAAGAAGGAAGGAAGGAAGGAAGGAAGGAAGGAAGGAAGGAAGGAAGGAAGGAAGGAAGGAAGGAAGGAAGGAAGGAAGGAAGGAAGAAAGAAAGAAAGAAAGAAAATGCCTATAATTTAGGTAACCTTTTTTTTGGCTATATTCTTTTATTGAAACCTTTTGAATACATTCATAGACATTGTTAGCAACTCATTCCATTTGTAGGGACAGTGAAAACAATAAGATAAGCTCTTAAAAAAAAAAAAGACATAAGAATGTTGACAAAATTATACTAATATCCAAGTATAAACTACACTTGTACATACTATATTATATATATATTATACCATATCCAAGTATGATAGTAATTATATCATAAGAAATCTTTTTTTCAGATGGCACAAATGGAGGCTGAGTTTTTAGACTTTGAACATAAAATCTTTTTCTTTTAAGAAAATAATGTGTTCAGTGTAAAATAGCAAATCATGTGCAATTTCATTACTTTTTCAAGTTTTGGTCTTTTTTTTTTTTTTTTTCTCTCCACTTTCAGTAAATCTTTTACTCAAAAGAAAAAAATGGACAAATAGCTTACAATTTCTTCTTCCTCCTTTTTAACTGAAATAAAATAAAATGGCTTCTGAAAGATCTACAGATTAGTATATGGTCTCAAACAGGAAAGCCATTTCATGAAAGTCAAACTTAAGTTTGACTGTACATAAAGACAATGAAGACAGGTCATCTCAATAACTGCACAGGATGTAAATTCTCATTCAGTGATTCCTTCTATGAAAGATAATACCCTGTACAGTTGTTTATTTTGTGGATTCTCAGATACATTCACATCACCTAGACTGAATATTATTTCAGTTTTATTTTTTCCCCTGTTTGTATCCTGTTTCTTTAATAAATGCAATGCTCTCCTCCCCCCAACCAATAAAATAAATAAATAAATAAATGCTGGCTTTTTCTAGCTAGACTACTTCAGGAGCTGAACACATGCATCTCAATGAATATTTTGTCTCATTTTCTTATGTTTGTTCATTGGCTAAATACCTCAAGTGATCAGTGTGGTGTACACTTACTGACCTTGCTGCAATGATGTAATTGTATTTAATTTCAGCTAATTGAAGATCAGTTCAACTAATTTTAGTTAAATAAGCAGGGTACATACTATAACGAATAAAGTCAAAATTAAACTCAAAAGCCCCGAGTTTCATAATTGGAACACAAAGTTCAGTAAATTGGTGACTTTTAAATCTGACTTTGAAATTTGTTATTAGAAAAAAATTGAACAGAACTATCAGAGATCTTATTTAAGAAACAAACAGACAAAACAAAACAAACAAACAAACAAACAAAAACCTTTCTTTTATTAGTGTTACTCAAGTACCTAATGTTTTAGGTGTACGTGTAAAGAACATACTTCAAAGGATTAAAAGAAGTTTCTAGGGCTTTAAGCCCTAAAATCACACATAGTAAGGTACATTTCCTGTCCAAGAAAGTTTAATAACACAGAAGTGGCACATCTACTGAGAAGAACTGTAGAATCCAAGTGATTCTACAGGTCAGGCAATAGGTGAAGACTGGATTTGAATTTTTTGACTTCTGGGCCACTGCCCTAAATGTGTCTCCTTTGCCTTAGAGGTATTTTAGAATTACTTAACTCCTGCCCAGTAAATTGCAGGGAAAATTTTTGAACTTATTGTCAAACATGAGTTAATAGGTGTGAGTTTGATTGAATGTAATACTTTTTCAAATTACCCTTTTGAAACTGAACTTCTGATTATCTCTCCTATTAACTGGATGGCTAAATCCCTAAAGAACAAATTTATGTTTCTCAAATTAACCCACCTTGACTTCAGCAAGGCTTTTGACACCGTCTCCCACAGCATTCTCCTCAAGAAACTGGCTGCTCTTGGCTTGGACTGGCGCACGCTTCGTTGGGTTAGAAACTGGCTGGATAGCCGGGCCCAAAGAGTCGTGGTGAATGGAGTCAAGTCCAGTTGGAGGCCGGTCACTAGTGGGGCCCCCAGGGCTCGGTGCTGGGGCCGGTCCTCTTTAATATCTTCATCGATGATCTGGATGAGGGCATTGAGTGCACCCTCAGTAAGTTCGCAGATGACACCAAGCTAGGTGCGTGTGTCGATCTGCTTGAGGGCAGGAAGGCTCTGCAGGAGGATCTGGATAGGCTTCACCGATGGGCTGAGGTTAACTGCATGAAGTTCAACAAGGCCAAGTGCCAGGTCCTGCACCTGGGGCGCAATAACCCCAAGCAGAGCTACAGGCTGGGAGATGAGTGGTTGGAGAGCTAACAGGCAGAGAAGGACCTGGGAGTGATGGTGGACAGTCGGCTGAATATGAGCCAGCAGTGTGCTCAGGTGGCCAAGAAGGCCAACGGCATCCTGGCTTGTATCAGAAACAGTGTGACCAGCAGGGCTAGGGAGGTGATCGTCCCCCTGTACTCGGCTCTGGTGAGGCCGCACCTCGAGTACTGTGTTCAGTTTTGGGCCCCTCGCTACAAGAAGGACATCGAGGTGCTTGAGCGGGTCCAAAGAAGGGCGACGAAGCTGGTGAGGGGCCTGGAGAACAAGTCCTACGAGGAGCGGCTGAAGGAGCTGGGCTTGTTCAGCCTGGAGAAGAGGAGGCTCAGGGGCGACCTTATTGCTCTTTACAGATACCTTAAAGGAGGCTGTAGAGAGGTGGGTGTTGGCCTGTTCTCCCATGTGCCTGGTGATAGGACGAGGGGGAATGGGCTTAAGTTCCGCCAGGGGAGTTTTAGGTTGGATCTTAGGAAGAACTTCTTTACCGAAAGGGTTGGTAGACATTGGAACAGGCTGCCCAGGGAAGTGGTGGAGTCACCATCCCTGGAAGTCTTTAAAAGATGTTTAGATATAGAGCTTAGGACTGTTAGAGTTAGGCCAGAGGTTGGACTCAATGATCTTGAGTTCTCTTCCAACCTAGAAATTCTGTGAAATTATATGTCAAATGTTACAGATATGTCGTGGTTTAACCCGGCCAGCAGCTAAACACCACGCAGCCGTTCGCTCACCTTCCCCCCTCCCTCTCTGGGACGGGGGAGAGAAATGGAAAGCGAAGCCCGTGAGTTGAGATAAAGACAGTTTAATAAGACAGGAAAATAATAATAACAAAATAATAATAACAATAATAACAATAATAATAATAATATGGTGATAATAGGGAAATAATAATAATATGTACAAACAAGTGATGCACAATGCAATTGCTCACCACCCGCTGACCGATGCCCAGCCTAACCCCGAGCAGTCCGGCCCCCCTTCCCCCGGCTAGCCACCCCTATATATTGTTTAGCATGACGTCAGATGGTATGGAATACCCCTTTGGCTAGTTTGGGTCACCTGTCCTGGGTCTGTCCCCTCCCAGCTCTTACTGCACCCCCAGCCTGTCCGTTGGCAGGACAGAGCAAAAGGCTGAGATGTCCTTGGCTTAGTATAAGCACTGCTCTGCAACAATTAAAGCATCGGGGTGTTATCAGCACTCTTCTCATCCTAAGCCAAAACACAGCATTCCACCAGCTACTAGGAAGAAAATTAATTCTGTGCTAACTGAAACCAGGACAAGATATAAAATAAAATAAAAAGTAAAATAAAATAAAATAAAATAAAATAAAATAAAATAAAATAAAATAAAATAAAATAAAATAAAATAAAATAAAATAAAATAAAATAAAATAAAATAAAATAATCACATTGTCCATTAATTCTGTTGGAGAAAAGGATAGCTTTGTAATAATGTGTCTCCTAGACGGGTACTAAAAGGAATGTTATTCCTACCAGTATGTTGTTTCCAGTATCAATTTATGCTGTCATCCTCTCCAAGGCATTATTTGGGAATCAAAATATAACTCTTTTTATATTGTTATATCTGGAAGACTCTTCTGTGGATATCCTTCCATTTTTATTCTGACGTAGAGTAATTTCTTATTTTTCTACTACTTTTTCTTTTCTAAACAGACTGTTTTCTTATAAAAACACTCAGAAATGAACTTAATTTAAAATTAAGTTAACTCTATCTTGGTTCAGTAAGGTATAGTCATAGGTATATATGTATAGGTGTAGTCATAAATTAATATACAAATATTAATTTAGGAGCCTATGAGATTCTGGATAGATACACAAACATCAAACCAGAAAGGGACCTAAGTTACTCTGTTTAACTAGTCGGAATAAAACATGTTCATCTTTGACTTTTTCCACATCTATCAAAATCCCTGATGACCTGTTCACTGTGTTCATACAAATTTATTGTGTCTTGTGGCATAATACAAACTGCAGAATGTCACGAACCTATTATTGTAGCGAATCCAATTGTCACTTGTTCTTGAAGCTCTATTTCTGTGTATGTAAAGATATAATAGTGTATAAAAGTGTATATAAATATTTAACGTGATTTCAGGAAAAGTTCCAGTTCTGCTTAAATTCCAGTTATAATACATAATTATGTGTGAGATACAAAGTTCTCCTTTGAGTTTGTGAGATCAGAAATCCTTAGTATTGAATACTCAGCAGGTGTAATGCAACATCGTTTCATTAAATGCAGTGGAAGCAGGGAAATTTGCATAGACTGAGGATGTGTTCCTCAATATTTAATATATTTTCCCAAATGATTCTTCTAATTGCACTCTATGTTCAGCTTTATAGCTATCTGGCAGTTATAGTGGGAGGGTTATCAAATATTTAATTACATTCTGGAGTCACAGCTGTATTTTATTTCAAATCATTCCCAAGTGGTTTAAATCAATTTGTTCAATATTAAAATTTTAAACGCCAACAGGACTGACTTTATGGCCAATATCAGTTAGCATAATTCTGTGAAAGTAAGTGCATTATATCACTTCCAAATCCAGTTCTGTTTTGAAAAAGGAGAGCAAAGCAAGCATTTCCTGTCCTAATTATTTGTATTTTTTCCCACAGACACTCACTGATTTTTATTTTTTCAATGTTTCTGTTGTTACCAGAATTCATAGTCAAAATCTATCCATTGTATGAGTTTTCAAAGCCATTTTTGGACATGAATGGAAGTTCTATATATTCCTGCTTTCAATGAAAGCAGGAATTAAGAAATTGAAATAATTAAGAAATGATTTCTTAAAATTTATTTTCTGTAGACTGTTTTCATTGTATTCAATTCTACTTTCTTTATAAAATATTTCAGTTTCCATAATTTGTTATGACTAATACAATATAAACTTTTATTTGCATATAAAGTGTTTTGGTGTTAAGAGACATTTGCAACCATGAGACTTGAGACTGTCATTGAAGAGTCTGTATCCCTTAAGCAAAATTCTGAAGGCAGAGATGCATTAATAATTGAAAAGGAGATCAGCTAACATTTGTTTTAACAATTTACTTGATAATCAGAAATGTTAATTTATTTACATAGATAATTGTTCAAATGGTTATGTTGAAGTGTTTAGTGCTTTGGTGCTTTAGTGTTACTGCAGACCTTCATTATACACACTGAGTGCTTTTATCTACATATAGATATGTATAGATATAAAACTAAGTTTGTCCTGAAGGGTATTTAAAATAATATATATATATATTATTTCACAGAAAGTAAAGCTCTGACAAAAAATAGAGCTTTGAGAATAGCTACAAAACCACTAAGAAACTAATTAATTTAATTGTAAAGAAAATTATATCATAATAAACAGTTAAGCTTTCAATATAATCTGGCATTCTGGGATCAGGTATAGATAGGTTATTTTGGCACTATACAACATTTCACAAGTGAAGTAGCTAAATGCAAATAAAGCAGGTCAGATTTGTTTCATTTTTTTATTGGTCACCATGATTTTCCCTGACAATTTTAAATAATCAAAATCTCTGACAGTCAGAGAAGTATCCTTTATGGACACATGTATTTCAAGATTTGTTCTTCAAAATAACTTTTCATTAACAATAGATTCTCACAAGTAATGGCTAATGAGCAAATTACTGTGACCTCATCTGTCATGTCATCTTTTCAAGAGCTCTTGAGGAACAGGGTGGTGAAAAAGGCATTACCTTACTTTTTGCTATTTTGATTATTAGACTGGTTCTGTTGCCAGTCTATTTATTATTTAAATTGCACTGGACTTGTAGGATTGAAAGTTGATTCACACAAAGCTATTTTTCAGTGAGACATCCTGGAAACTTCCTGAGAGAATTGCAGACTGCGGATAACTGGGAATAACATTTAAACCTCTGAAAATAATAGAAATTATAATAAAAATGTGGAAAACAAACAAACAAACAAACAAAAACCACAACACACACACACAAAAAAAGCTTTTACAGGAATAGTAAACCGAACACTAAAACTATTTCTCACAAAGTTATCTTTGAAAGAATGAACAGGTGTATGAAGAAGTTTTGTACTCAGCAGTTACAGGCTACTTACACTTGCAAAGTGCATTCAGAAATGTTCTTCAGTAGTGTATCTTAAAGAAGCTTTGGTATATCTGTGTTGCTAATAAAAGAAGTGGCAACAAATCTGATCACCTCATTGTGCTCTTTGTTGACAGTACTTATTTTTGACTCTAATTCAGGCTATCCAAATATTTGTCTTCCTGATAAGTCAGCTTCAATGGTGACAAATGCTAAACTCTGATGACATGAGCTAGTGCTTGTCTTCTAAACTTATGAACAAAATTTGGTGCCTGCCATGCTTATATGAAGCATGAAGAATCAGAAGTGTAAAAGTGAGAAAACTCTTGGGTTGAGATAGTTTAATAGGTAAAAAAAAAAAAAAAAAAAAAAAAAAAGATGCAAAAACAATTGGTTACCACCAGCTGATTGATACTCAACCACTCCCTAACCAACAGCAACCCTTGGCAAACTCGCCTCCTCTCCCAGATCTCTCCCAGATTTCATTACTGAGCATGAAATCATGCTATATGGCTATGACCCTTTGGTCAGTTTGGGTCATCTATCCCAACCTCTTTTCTACCCACAACCTTCTTGCTTGGCAGCGACTAGACTGAGGAACAGAGAAAGCCTTGATGTTGTGCTCAATGGTTCTATGTCCATGTGGAAGCCAGTGACGAGCTGTGTCCCTAAGGGGTCTGTCTTGGGACCAGTGCTTTCCAATATCTTCATCGATGACATAGATGATGGGATTGAGTGCATCCTCAGCAAGTTTGCAGATGACACCAAACTGTGTGGTGTGATTGATACCAAAGAAGTAAGAGATGCCATCCAAAGGGACCTGGACAGGCTGGAGAAGTCAGCTCATGTGAACAGCATGAGGTTCAAGTCCGAGTGCAAGGTGCTGCACCTGGGTCGGGGCAATCACAGACATGAGGACAGACAGGGGGAAGATCTAATTGAGAGCAGCCCTTCAGAGAAGGACTTGGGGATTCTAGTGGATGAAAGGCTTGATGTGAGCCAGCAGTGCATGCTTGCAGCCCAAAAGGCCAACTGTATTGTGGGCTGCATCAAAATAGGTGTAACCAGCAGGTCGAGGGAGGTGATTGTCCCCCTTGTGAGGCCTCACTTGGAGTCCTGCATCCAGGTCTGGGGCCCCAGCACAAGAAGGATGTGAACCTGTTAGTGCGAGTCCAGAGGAAGGCTGCAAAGATAATCTGAGTGCTGGAGCACCTCTCCTATGAAGAAAGGCTAAGAAAGCTGGGGCTGTTCAGGCTGAAGAAGAGAAGGCTCTGGGGTGACCTCATTGTGGCCTTTGAATACTTAAATGGTGCTTATAAAAAAGACAGAGAGCAACTCTTTGCTCAGTCAGAAAATGATAGGACAAGGTGTAATGGTTTTAAATAAAAGACAGGAGATTTAGATTAGAGGTTAGGGGGAAATTCTTCACTCAGAGGGTGGTGAGGGATTGGAACAGGTTGCCCAGAAAGGTTGTTGATGCTGCATCCCTGGAGGTGTTCAGGACCATGTTGGATGAGGACCTGAACAACCTCATAGGTGGTGTCCCTGCCTATGCCAGGGGGATTGGAACTAGGTGATTTTTAAGGTCCCTTCCAACACAAGCCATTCTATGATTCAGCTATGATTCAATTAATTTGAGTAATGAGACTTTGCTTTCATTCAAAACTTTATTCTATCCACTAACACTTAACTACCAGTTCCTAATTAGAATTTTCAAACAAACAAACAAACAAACAAAAAACCACCTCCTCTCTGCATGTTCTGCTACACCCTCTTTTCATCCACTCACAGAGGACACTGAAGGGGATGTCTGGCTTTAAGCAGCAAGAGTGTTGCTGCTGTTGCAAGGAGGAATATCTTTGTCTTTATGTCTTTGATGCATCTGTAATACACATGCATTATTACTACTTAGAGGTAGTAATGACAAAAGCAAGCTGCAAAGGAATAAGTTACTCCCCTATCTTCAAATGGAAGGCTGCAGAAGAATGCAAAGAATTATAAAAGAATTGAAGTCTTCTTGAAAAACCTGTCCAAACATCCAAATTATTTAATGGTTGTGAATTAACTGGAACTACTCAACAAATCTACTTCTAGGAAGTTCAAATCACTTGTAAATCGTATTATCAAAGAACCATCTAGGTTGGAAAAGACATTCAAGGTCATCAAGTACAACTATCAACCTGACCTATCGAGTTCCATCACTAAACCACATCCTTACTAACATGTCTCCACATCTCTTAAATACCTCCAGGGATGGGAACTTTACCACTTC